>NC_060138.1:605487212-605790242 GCF_021461385.2 Schistocerca piceifrons
ACCATTTTGTGCCTTTGTTTGGAATTATTTGAGTGCTATATTTGATGTGTCTTAAAATTTCTTTTAATTGCAACTTGTTCAGTGGCTGTTTATCTTGTCTCTTGGGCCTGAAATTGTGTCATATGTTCTAGGCTGCCATAAATCTTACTGAGCACTGAGGTCTAAATTGAGCCTTATTTGTATTGAAAGTTGTTGCTTCCTTGATTAACGACTATAAAATTGTCTACTGCCGTTATAAGCAAACGCAAGCGGCCGAGTGAATCTTAGGACATTTGAGTAATTAACTTCCATAACTCTGGTGCGATATTGACCCTTTCAAAAAATTTAATATCTAGTCTTGTAAATATACTTATTATTGTAGTTATTTCAGTCTTAGTCCTCAGGATTTGCTTGCTACCTTTCAAGTCACTTAAGCTAATGTGTTTGAGTACCCTGTGATTTCTTGGTTATTACATTAACTTGTTGTTATGTTTTATTGTAAGATTAACCGGTTAATCCTTTTAGTAATTCGTATTGTAATATTCTTGTTCTAATACGCGAGGTTTTGAAGGGGCTGAGGCTACACTCGCATTGAGTTTACCTTGATCTCAGCATTTTCATATGTTCTGTGATTTCTTTTTGAGTCATCAGTCTTCCGACTGGTTTGATGCGGCCCTTCACGATTTCATCTCCTGTGTAACCTCTTCATCTCAGAGTAGCACTTGCCACCTACGTCCATCATTACCTCTTGGATGTATTCCAATTTATGGAAGTCTTTTCCTGATGTCTTAACAAGTGTCCTATCGTCCTGTCCCTTCTCCTTGTCAGTGTTTTCCACATATTACGAGTACATTCCTCTCCGATTTTGCGTAGAACCTCCTCGTTCCTTACCTTAGCAGTCCACCTGATTTTCAACATTCGTCTGTAGCATCACGTGTCAAATATTTCGATTCTCTTCTGTTCCAGTGTTCCCACAATCCACGTTTCACTACCATACATTGCTGTGCTCCAAAAGTATTATACCATAAATTTCTTCCTCAAATTAAGACCTATGTTTGATGCTAGAAGACTTCTGTAGACCAGGAATGCCCTTTCTGACAGTGCTGGTCTGCTTTTGATGTCCTCCTTGCTCCGTCCGTCATTGGTTATTTTGCTGCCTACGTAGCAGAATTCCTTAACCACATTTACTTCGTGATCGTCAATGCAGATGTTAAGTTTCTCTCTGTTCTCATTTCTGCTGCGTCTCAATATTTTCGTCTTTCTTCGATGTACTCTCAGTCCGTATTCTGTACTCATTAAATGATTCATTCCATTCAGCGAATCATGTAAGTCTTCTTCACTTTCACTCAGGGTAGCAATGTCATCAGCGAATCGTTTCATTGGTACCCTTTCACCTTGAATTTTAACTCCACTCCTGAACCTTTTTTCTATTCCCAACTTTGCTTCTTCGATGTGCAGATTGAACAGTAAGAGCGAAAGACTGCATCCTTGTCTTTTACTCGTTTTAATCCGATCTTTTCGTTGTTGGTCGTCCATTTATGTTATTCTCTCTCGGTACTTGTACGTATTGTGTATTACCCGTATCGCCCTATAGCTTACCCCTATTTTTCCTAGAATTTCGAACACCTTGCACCATTTTACATTGTCGAACGTTTTCTCTAGGTCGACAAATCCCATGAACGTGTCTTAATTTTTCCTTACTCTTGCATTCATTATCAACCGCAACATCAAAATTGCCACTCTGGTGCCTTTGCCTTTCCTAAAGCCGAACTGATCCTCATCTAACGCATCCTCAATTTTCTTTTCCAGTCTTCTGTATATTATTTTTGTCAGCAACTTGGATGCATGAGCTGTTAAGCTGATTGTACAACAGTTCTCACGCTTTTCACCTCTTGCACTCTTCAGAATTGTGTGGATGATGTTTTTCCGAAAGTCAAATGGCTCTGAGCACTATGGGACTTAACATCTGAGGTCATTAGTCCCCTAGACTTAGAACTACTTAAACCTAAGGACATCACACACATCCATGCCCAAGGCAGGATTCTAACTTGCGAACGTAGCGGCAGCGTGGTTCCGGACTGAAGCGCCTAGAAACGCTCGGCCACAACGGCCGGCTCCGAAAGTCAGACGGCATATTGCCAGACTCGTACATTCTACACATCAACGTGAATAGCAGTTTTGTTGCCACTCCCCCCAGTGATTTTAGAAAGTCTGATGGAATGTTATCGATCCCTTCTGCTTTATTTGATCTTAAGTACTCCAAACAGCTTTTAAATTCTGATTCTAATACTAGATCCCCTATCTCTTCTAAATCGACTCGTGTGTCTTCTTCTATCATATCATACAAATCTTCCTCATGATAGAAGCGTTCGATCTGCTCTTTCCACCTATCCACTCTCTTCTATGCATTTAACAACGGAATTCCGGTTGCACTCTTAATGTTACCACCCTTACTTTTAATGTCACCGATGAACATTTTGACTTTCCTATACACTGAGACAGTTCTTCGGACTATCTTTTCTTTTTCGATTTTTTCAATTTTTCATGCAGTCATTTGGCCTTAGCTTTCTGCATTTCCTATGTATCATTCCTAAACGACTTGTATTTTGGTATTACTCAATTTCCCTGAACTTTTGTTTGTACTTCCTTCTTTCATCGATCAGCTGAAGTATTTCTTCTGTTACCCATGGTTTCTTTACAGTTATCTTCTTTGTACCTAAGTTTTTCTCTCCAGCTTTTGTGATTGTCCTTTTTAGAGATGTCCATTCCTCTTCAACTGTACTGCCTACTGGACTATTATTTACTGCTGTATCTACAGCCTTAGAGAACTTCAAGAGTATCTCGTCATTCCTTAGTACTTTGTATCCAACTTTTTCTGCGTATGTATTCTTGCTGATTAAACTCTTAAACTTCAGCCGACTCTTCATAACTACGAAATTCTGATCTGAGTCTGTTCCTGGGTACGCCTCTCAATCCAGAACCTGATTTCTGAATCTCTGTCTGCCGATGATGTAATCGAACTGAAATCTTCCCGTATCACCCGGCCTTTTCCAAGTGCATGCACTTCCTCTTCTTGTGGTCTTTAACAGAGTATTCGCTGTTACTAGTTTAAATTTATCACAGAACTCAAATAGTCTTTCTCCTCTCTCATTTCTTGTCCCAAGCCGGTATTCTTCTGGAACCTTTTTCTCTATTCCTTCCCCTACAATTGCATTCCAGTCCACCATGATTATTAGATTATCATCTCCCTTCACGTACCTTATTACCGTTTCAATATCTTCATATATTTTATCTCTTCATCTTCAGCTTGCGACGTCGGCATGTATACCTTAACTATCGTTGTCGGTGTTGGTTTGCTGTTGATTCTGATGAGAACAATCCTATCACTGAAGTATTCGCAGTAACACACTCCCTGCCCTACCTATCACTGTTCGTAGTAACACACTCTCTGCCCTACCTTCCTATTTATAACTATTTCTGCTATCCCATTTTCTGCTGCTGTTGTTATCACTCTGTTGTCATCTGACCAGAAATCCTTTCTTCTTTCCATTTCACTTCACTAACCCCTACTATATCTAGATTGCGCCTTTGCATTTACCTTTTCAGGTTTTCTAGTTTCCACACCACATTCAGGCTTCTGACATTTCACGCCCCGACTCGTAGAACGTTATACTTCCGTTGATTACTCATGCCTGTTTGTAATGGTCATCCCCTCGGTGTCAGTTCTGTCCCGGAGATCCGAATGGGGGACTATACTGGAATCTTTTGCAATTATAGTGATCAGCACGATGCTTTTTCGACTATTGGCCACATGTCCTGTGGATACACGTTACGTGTCTTTAACGCAGTCGTTTCCATTGCCTTCTGCATCCTCTTGCAGTTGATCATTGCTGGTTCTTCAGCCTTTACGGGCAGTTTCCCACCCAAAGGGCAAGGGAGTGCCCTTAACCTCTGACTGCCCCTCTGCCCTTTAGGACAAGGCCGTTGGCAGAATGAGGGTGACTTCTCATGTTGGAAGTCTTTGGCCGCCAGTGCTGATTATTAATCAAAATTTAAGCGGTGGCGTGTTTCGTAAAGGGGACTGAGGACGTTTTGATTATGAATCAGAGAGACTACCCATTTTTTCATAAAAAAAAATGGTGGAGTGGTCAGTTCTGAGCTGGTGAAGACGGGGTGGGCGGGGGTAAAAGCCTGAAGCCTGGCCAAGATGCCTCCCCATTCCAATCCCTGAATCACTACCCTGTAGTTTTTTTTTTGTTTTTCCCTGAGCGGTATAAGTAAACAAAATATCTTTATTTGCACCAGAAAAAATACACCAGAAATGCCATACTTCCGACGGAATCAACACATAACACTCGTACAAGGCGGGTAAAAGTCTTTGTTAACAAGGTGTCGGAAAAAGTAATAACAATAACACTAAAGTAAGCTGAGAAGTGTGAGGCAATAGACAAAAAGGGAAGAAGGTGCGTGGGTATGATAAGTAAGACTTGCAGGCAGTTTCCCGGCAGATGGAGCGTGGCGGCAGAGTGGGCAGGGGTCACAATGCGAGGTTTGGTGTCCCCTGCACCAGTAACGGGAAAAAGCGCCCAAAAGGAGGGTAGAAGCAAACAGGAGGGGGCAGTAGATTTGGGGGATTGACCAGCGTGCTCTGATGTAGTGCATAAAAGAAAGGAAAGAAAAGAGGCGCGTTTTCATGCTCCTACTCCACTGTGGGGTACGATACAGAATGTAGCGCGAGGAGTCACAGATGTCAGCAGGGGAGGGGGCGGGGGGTGGGGGGGAGTGTCGTCCGCGTGAGTTGAGCAGCAGGGCCGACGTAAACATAACGTGCAGGTAATTGGCGAAGAAGGCGTGGTAGCGAGGTTAGTGCTCGAGTTCACTATGGGCGGTTTGTAACTGCTGCCAGAAGTCAAGGCGTGATTAGTCACCATCACTATACATGTAGGTGATCGACCACTCCTTGACCCATACAATCGCATGAATTTTGATGGCGGGAATAAGTATCCTCAGGATGGATAAAATTACATGGGTCAGTTGAATCTGGCGGAACGTGGAGGTAACAGGCAACGAATTGTCGACCAAGTTTCCAGACATCACTGGTGGCAGCACAAGTCAGTTGGTGAACATCGTCCCCCACGAGGTGGAAAATTGAACAAAGCGGAGAGTCTCTAGTCCGATGGCGTGAAGACGTTGATTTGTGGGGAATTTTCGACATGCGACGTGGTACCATGTTGCCCGGCCGTTGGAGGGAAGGAACATCTGGTGGATATGACGCCAAACGATGGGCCACCACGTCGATGAATGTTAGTGTTCGATGTTGTTGCTGCATATGTAGCAAAGCAGTGGGGCGTAAAAATCTTTTGGTAGAGGAGAACCCGTGTTCCCTAATTGTGTGTTGGCATAACTGAAGTCGACGATGAAATCAGAAATGTGCGTCAGATGGTGCTTGATGTGTCGATCTGGTACTGGTGGCGTTATGGTTGCGGGCATAAGAATTTCCAGCAAGCTGCTCGTAAGGGAGGAGCACCGTTCCACTGCTTGCGCATGGTGAACAAGGACGCCGCTTGCATTCGCACATTCACAAGGCTGTGGCCTCCTGCTAGCGGGGGGAGGGTCCGCGTTTTGTAACGGACCTTAAAGAGCGTACCGACCGTAAGAAAGCATCCGAAAGCAGCCTGGAGGCTGCGTCCAATAGTTGATGGCAGCAGGAGTACCTGTGCTATGTGGACCATTCTGGACGCCACATGTTGACTGAGGTGCTGGACACGTAAAGTAAGGAGTCGGAGGAGGAAATTTTGTCGCACCACCGTACGGATAATTTGGGGTGCATGCTGAAAGCTGATGGCTGCGGAGCGGCGCACGGTGGAGGTGAAAATGATACCAAGGTATCGTAGTTTCTGTACACATGGGTGCTAAGTCGTCGTGTGAGAGGCCGCGTCCAATGGCCATCGCCTTGGATTTAGCCACATTCATGTTACTAACATCTCTAGTTGCGTACGTTGATATCAAATCAAGCACCGTTTTTGTTTCATTCCGCGAGCGGACCAAGAGGAGGACGTCGTCCGCATACACATGACACCGAAAACTGTGCTGTCGCAAAGCGAGATCGGAAAGGTGTCACAAGAGACTCTCGAAGAGTGGCTCAAGGTTTATGGAATTTAGTAGGGTTGAAAGAAGGCAACCTTACCTTATGGACCCCCGGATCGGCACTGGTCTCTCCACATGGCCATTAACCTGAATCAGCGATGCGGCGGTGCAATACAGGCGCCGGATGACATCGATAAAGGCACGTGGACAACCCATTCGACTCATTACTGAGAACAGAAAATGATGTCGTACCTTGTCGAACACGCTGTCAAAATCAATGGCAACCATCGCGGCGTGGAGACTGCACGCCGCCGCCAGTGCAGTTAAACGACAACTGTTAAATGACAACTGTTTGTGTATTAACTGAGCCACCCGGAGATGTCTGCTCCGTGGATAGAATGCTAGGCAGGATCTTGCGGCATCGCGTCGTCAGGAGTCGTGTAAAAATTTTATAGTCTACGTTAAGCAGAATCAGGGGTCTGTAATGTGCTGTCGTCACTCCCCGTGTCTGTTTATGGATGGGTATAATAATTCGCCTGACAAAGAACGGTACGGCGTTCCCCATCGTCATCAGTTCATGAAATATCGTTGTCCACCGTGATGCCATTAGAGCGATGAAAGCGCGATAAAATTCTATTGTAAGTCCATCGATATTAGGTGATTTATTCATAGCACCTTTGCTGATTGAATCGTGGACTTCGTCGCGTATAACAGGCTCCATCATCTCCTCCGCTTCGTCGCTGGCGAGGGTGCGAGTTACGTGTGGTAACACAAACTCCTCAGCGCGGCTGTTGGTAGTCTGCTCCTGGTACATTGTGTAGTTAGCACACTGGACTCGCATTCGGGAGGACGACGGTTCGATCCTGTCTCCAGCCATCCTGATTTAGGTTTTCCGTGATTTCCCTAAATCGTTTCACGCAAATGCCGGGATGGTTCCTTTGAAAGGGCACTGCCGATTTCGTTCCCAATCCTTCCCTAACCCGAGCATGCGCTCCGTCTCTAATGACCTCGTTGTCGACGGGACGTTAAACACTAACCACCACCACCACCATTGTGCAGTAGTGGTCTACAAAGGCATTGACGATTTCGGCCTGACAAGTGACTTGCTGGGTGCTACAGTGGAATGTTCGTGTTCCGCTGAATCTTGACATCGGGTCCTCACCATCGCCCCCTAAAGTCTACGGCGTGTCAACGTTACAATTTGTGCCTCAATCCTGCTTGGTTCCCTCTAAGTTTCGGGGGTGGGTGGCTGGGCAACCAGACTGCGGAGAACGGCGTAGAAATAGTCGCTAGTGTGCCGGCGCCACGCAGCTACTTCCTTGGCATACTGAATCAATGAGCGTTGAATGGCAGGTAAAGGTGCTTGACTGCGCCAGACCACTTGTTGCGGGAGAAGAATGTTGCAGATGTAGGCACAGTGGTCCGAAAAGGCCAAGGGTCAAATTTCTGCACCTTGGACTGCAGGTATGAGCTCCTGAGAGACGTAAATCCTATCAAGGTGGCTCGCGGAATGGCTGGTCTGGTAAGTATGTCCAGGTGCGTCGCTGTGCCGAACTTCCCAAGTGTCGCGGAGCATAAGATCACGGACACCTAGGTGCAGTTCTTGACAAGTGTTGTAATGGGGCATTTGATCCTTAGGGAGCAGAACACAATTAAAATCACCCCCAAGCAAGTAATGGTCACAACATCCAAGAAACAAAGGGGCGATTTCTTCTGAATACAAGTGTACTCTGTAGCGTCTGTGGGTGGAGCCTGCCGGAGCGGAAATGTTGACAATACGCGTCGCTATGACGGTGACGGCCATGCCTCTGTCGGACGGAAGGGATGTGATATCAGCCACCGGAATGCCTTCTCGGGCGTATATGGCTACGCCATGTTCGAAGTGGTCACCGGGAGAAGGATAAGTGTTATATCCGGCGACGTCTGGAAGTGTGGCCAAGTGTACTTCCTGTAGTAGTGCGATCTCGACGTCCGATGCACATATCATCTCCCGCAGTTGTTTAATTATCACGGGGGAGCTAATGGTGTTAGTGTTGATCGTCGCTAATCGGTAGGTTAGAAGGCGTTCCACAGGGGAACTGCATCAGCGGAGGGTGAAGAGGGGCTAGGCAACGGCGCGTCATGCCGTACGCCACCTGACGGCGTTATCGGCGGCGTAACGAGGCTTCTGTCAGGGGTAACTCTGTCCCCAGCGAGTGGTTCGGGCCTTCGTCGACGTCGTCCCTCCACGCCATTGAAGGCACTGTCGTTGTAATGTTCTTACGTTCTACTTAGTTCGTCCGAGCGGAGGACGTCCTGGTGGAAGTCGCAACGGTGGGGGTCCATTGGTTCAGGTGCACCTGGGCAAGCCAACAGAGTAGGCACCGGCGCAACCACAGCCGGCGTCATGTTGTTATTCGTGTCGTCGTGCAGGTCCTCCGAGGCCTCGTCGGGCCAGACGGCCTCTGGAACCTCAGGGGGAGGTGATCTGCCTCGTTCAGAGACCGTACGGCGCCTCATCTTGCGCCTTTTAGGTGAACATTTTTTTCGTGTTCGTCCCTCTGTTTGGGAAGACGGGAGGGAGTCGCGGCGGTCTGAGAGGAAGGCCGTCGCGGGAACGATCAGTAAAGGGGCGTCCGTATAATCGGGCATCTGGGGATCGGAAGTCGTCGCTTATGGCAGAGGCGCCGGAGTAGCGTCAGGTTGTGAGCGCGACGTTTGACCTCGGTGTTATCCGGAGCGGTACATGGTCTGTCTGACGGCGGCCGGTGGGAGGAGAAGAGAGCGTCGAAGCGTAGGTGATGGGCAAAACCGTCTTCGGAGTTGGAGGCACCACGGTGAAGGCTGGAAATTGGGTGATTCGTCGCTGAAGACACTCAGACCTGAGGTGACCTTCTTTGCCGCACCCGTAACACGTCTTGGGTTGGTTGGCATATATGACGACCATACTGCACCCGCTGATTTGCAGGTAAGATGGCACGTGGCGAGGAAGATCGATGGTGATCTTTCGAACACCGTTAAGAATGGGGTACGTTTGGAACTGCGCCCAGTGTTCAGCAATGTAGCCATGTTCAGTACAATAGGGGCGTGAAGCCGTGTTAACGTCTTCCACCGGGAGCTCGAATGGGTGCGCATTCCCAAGCCTGCGCGGTCGACAGTGACCGCACCGACATTTCTGTCAGTGAGGCAAAAGCGTAGTTCCTGTTTGGTGCCACGAAGTATTCTTTCGCATACCACGTTACTGACGACTTTGACGTACACCGTACTGCTTAATGTGGACAAATGGATGCCCAAGATGTCGGAAACGTCGTGTAGGAAGCGTTCCACTTCAAAGGCCTTTGGTCGTGTGTAGTCGTTGCAGGACTGAATTATAGTGTTGATTTTCTAAAATGATTGGCCATGGTTCAACTACACCTAAACGACACGTAAGTGACGGCCGCTGAAAAGTAAACAACAGCGAGCGTGACCGCTCCGCAGACGAAAACAACAGCACGTCCGCACTGCACGGTGGCGAACGCCGGACTGTCCTCTTGACCACGGGTGCCCTAGTGATTATAATGCGCGAATTATAAGTGTGCGTGTTCGCTGTTGGCTTTCATAGATGCTTGTACCATTTGAAGCCGCTGCACAGGGTTGTTATCTGTTACCCACGGGTCATAGGGCGTAGCCTATTCGCGTTGGTCGTGTGCGTGCGCGCGGGTTGCGCGCCACTTCCCGTCTCACCGTAGCCGGTGAGACGTTGCGGCATCCTGATTTGCTACAGCGTCCCTCACACGTTGAGTCTCTATCTCGTAGCAATCGGGCATTAATTTAAACAGAAGTGCCCGTTTTTACAAACCATCTTACTCAGACCTGACCGGCCGTACCTGTGCTTCCCATGTGTTCCCTCTTTGAAATTTGGTTTTAACGTAATAGTTTTAATATTGGTGCAATGCTCAATTTGTTGAATTGTATTTTATTATTTTTCCATGTCAGTATCTTAATTATGTCCAAGGGCCTTCTCTGATTGATCAAATATTGGATATTTGTGTTGAGAATCGTTCTGTTCAAATGGTTCAAATGGCTCTGAGCACTATGTGACTTAACATCTGAGGTCATCAGTTCCCTAGAACTTAGAACTACTTAAACATAACTAACCTAAGGACATCACACACATCCGTGCCCGAGGCAGGATTCGAACCTGCGACCGTAGCGGTCGCGGGGTTCCAAACTGTATCGCCTAGAACCGCTCGGCCACCCCGGCCGGCGAGAATCGTTCTGTGCTCGTAGCATAAAATATTAGTACTTAACGGATCTCAACTCGTTAGATACCAGATTTGGGCAATTTTATGTTACAACACTTCGGGTAATCTATATTCATTAATGTCAAGCACCCCATTTTGATGCAATTGTAATCTTTAGCGTCTTTGCTGTCATTATTTGCACTATATATAATTTTTGTCCAGTTAAAGATTATATTCTTGTGATTCTTGTAAATGCAAAATAACTTCGTTTTGCTTTTGTATAAGAGTATTGATTCTCCTAATGCATGTCATTACGTTTTAGTAGTTCGTACAATAGACTAGATACGTCGTTTAAAAGCAAGACTAGAAGTCAAAAACACGTTACTTGATAAACTGATAACTGGCAAAGGTCATATACGAGTCCCCAGGCAAATTGTGTCCCTTTATTTTTCAATTACCGAGTGCAGACAACTGTTATGAAAACAGAGAGCGTCGATGAAAACTGTTTGCTTGTGAAGAACATAACTGGATGCCGTACAAATTGCTACGAAATTCCGAGATAACAACTTTATAGACGACAGTAAATAAAGGACACTCATAACTGAGTTTCTGTAATACGCAGATGGACCTATCCAATATTTATTTCGTTACTCTTAGATGAACGCGAATTGCCGCCAGATACCATTCAGTTTCATGTGTTGTGTTTCACTTTGCACACTGAAATGGGATCTGTGCGTGCTAGACATTGTATTACCTCTTATGGATATGTGAGAGAATAATTTCTGTGCATTGGTAGGTAATGTGTATTTACAACATCGGACCTAACTTATTTGAGAGAAGCGAAAGGTGATTAGAGCGCTAACATTTTATATTAATTCTTCTCTACCTCAGCTAATAAAATGATCGTGGTAGTCTGAAACAATAGTGGATCAGAAATAATTGTTTTACGTGAATGTATAACTTGCAGTTGCTAAAATCGTTTACAGAGTTTGTCTTTATTGTCTGCGCGTCCGCTATTTTGTTGCATAACATCCAGTGAAATTTGTCAAACGTTTCGCCAATGGCGTTAACGGACTGGCCAGACACGTTATTTAGTACGAATGACATCCTCAGCATGTTTAGAAAAAATGTCCAGCAGGTATTACCAAGGGATAGCAGACACGCAGTCATTTGGAAAATAGACAACAGACTGCAGTATACGCTGCACAGTTCGAACATCAGTCATAATGTGCTGCGATGAACATAAAAGCACAATGAAACAAGTGTGATAAGAATTAGAGCTGCTAACGGTATATAGCATGTTCTTGCACGGACATTTCTCCCACGAGCAGTTTCTTAATTTATGTGTCTTGTAGTGTGAGAAAGCTCTTAGACGCTTCATAGTACAATGCCTAACGCTAACATATAATGAGCGACGAACTGGTCAACGAAGTCTGGTAGTATATCGTCTAACCTTAATCATTTAGATTTCTGACTATGGGGAGGGTTAAAGACACATTTCTTTCTCATTCATCGACACGATGTACATTTTACTAGTCACCAGGGCAGCCATATTGGTCGCACCTCTTGGAGATCCATTTCATTGGACGAAGCAGCCAACATCTCAATACGTAATTAGACATATGTTCCTAGGACAGTACTGCATGAACATATATGGGAAACCATTTCTTAACATCCTGTATAGTAATGGGACAGTCCCTGCTTGGTACCGGGCTGTTATTCATGTAAGGGCGAGGCAGCTAAGACAAGCCATGGGAAATATATCCAAAATGAGTAAACATATCTGCGTGCAGTTTTCGCTAAGTTTAGCAGAAAACGATGCGAGTTTTATGGCATAGGCAAGTAATTATCAACGTTTGTAGTTGCCGAATAATGACCCCTGATTTTTGTATTTTTAAATGGAACTATATACTTCTATGTAGCACTGGAAACACACTTCGAAAAGCAGTTCAGCGATATATAATTTGCGAAACTTGATCACACAGTAAGAGCTTAACGCAAACGCCGACTACTACATTATTTTCAATAGCTGAACTCTCACACACGGCTGCCCCACTATTCCAGATTATGCTAAGTGTGGTACTATCTTTCCTAGGTTTCTAGATGGGCAAGTCAGCATTCCTATCTGAACATGTACTGTGATCTACTCTTTTTTTTAACTCGACGTTACCCCATCGCTGTCCGTGGACTACATCGCTCGACTGTGTTTATAACTGATGACATTGAGGTGGCTGCCAATAGTCTGGCTGTACGAGAGCTGACCAACACAGACAGACTGATATTTTTCACAAATGTTCATTACCCTATTTCAGTATTTTCAACGTATTTACCTCCTGTTTAATTGAACTTTTTATAGCTTCTCTGCCAGTACTCCTTGAGTATCACCTTACTTTCCTTGATCAATGCCTCAGAGTTCGCAAACTGAAGGCCCGAGAGCTTCGCCATTAGTGAAAAATTAGAGGTTGCAATTTCAAGATTGTAAGGCGGATGCGATACACAGATAATGTTGAGCCTAAAGCTTCGTGACTTTATTTACAATGTGAGGCCACACATTGTCATGATTAACTCGTCACCCACTCAGAGAAAATTTTGGTCGTTTCCTTGCAATGTGCTTCTTCAGTTTAGTCAGTGGTGATATGTAATATGCTCTTGTAACAGTCGTGTGAGATGGAAATGCATGCAGGTAAATCATTCCATGACAGTCAAAAAATGTGATCACCGTCACTTTCCCTGCAGATGGAACAAGTTTTGCCTTTTTGATGTAGGAGAACCTGACGATTTCCACTCCTTTTCTTTCAATCGTACGATGCAACAGTGTTCATCACCGGTGATAATCGATTGCAGAAACGCATCCGCTTCATCCCAAAACAGACGCAGCACTTCACGTTGGCACAGCCTTTTCTTCAGAAGACAACAGACGTGGCACCCTTCGAGTACAAACACGGGTCGTATGAATATGATCACTCGTAATCGTAAAGACACTGGCCATATGAATTTCACAATACTTCACTGAAACTACGTAACGTTATCCACACGGACAATAACAGCAGCTGTGTTGATGATGACTTCAGTCACAATAGGAGCCGAAACACGAGGCCCATCTTACTTAACAAACACAAGTCGTTCTTCTTTGAAGTACTTGAACCACCTAAACACTGTTTCACGTGGTAGTGCACCTTCACAGTAATCTTGCTGCAGGTTTCGTAAGTTTGTGTGAACACAGAATTTTATTGCACCATACTGCTCCTCTCGCGGCACCTCCATTGTTTCCAATGCGAAATGTAAAGAGCATTACTGCCAGCCTATTGATGCGAGAGTGCTGCTACCAATGGATATTACGCATAAAAACTGGCTCTTTTCAAATATTCATGGCGGAGACAGGAAACTATCACAGAAGCTACAGGAAAAAATCGGTTTGTCATTGTGCCCTTGATACAGATGTTGTTTTTAGTTGGAGAGTTGATGAACGAGATGTTTCCGGTACATTGCGATTAATGATGCTTTAAGAGTGACCGTGGGCACCAGAAGTACCATGTTACTAGCAAAACAAGCCAACGTTGTCTTGTTTCTAATACTGCACTGTTGTTAGTTAGTCTATGGTATTTCCTTGTCTGTTAGATGTGTTGAGGTGGACTGATGTTCAACTACCAAGACACATGCTTACGGAGAGAAGCAACGACAGAGTTCCATGTATCACACCAGGGAAGCTACTTTTACTTTTACTGTCTACTGGTTGTAGGTAAACGCTTTATTATATAAACTCAGATCTTTATGAAGATCCTTTGCATCGATTTGTGTTCGTATAACTTTTGGTTTTAATCACAATTTTAATTTCATTTCAATTCGAGTCTTGAAAAATAGCAATTTGTAGCGTTAAAAATTACTTTCTTATAGTGTCTATGATAATATTTCATCTTTAAATTCAGTATAGCTAAGAAGCTGCTTGCACCAACTTCTGTGTTTACGCTTGTGATTATTTTATAATGGTACAAAATGCATTTAAATTTTATAGAATCTGGGATTTTATCAACAACCATTTCCTGTGGTAAATCACGAATTCAGTTACTATCTCAGGTTATTTTCATCAAGTAACTCATTATTTCTATGGTGCTCTTTGTCCTAGCTGTCAATAATGGTTCAAATGGCTCTGAGCACTATGGGACTTAACATCTGAGGTCAATCGTCCCCTAGAACTTAGTACTACTTAAAGCTAACTAACCTAAGGACATCACACACATCCATGCCCGAGGCAGGATTCGAATCTGCGACCGTAGCGGTCACACGGTTCCAGACTGAAGCGCCTAGAACCGCTCGGACAGTTGTCAATAAATGCACAAGTATTATACTGATAACCCAAACTCACTCTACAGGTTTGTGCTAAGAACCGTGCGACACATAACTAGATGCAAGCAAACAAGTAAGCAAAGTACGGCTTGTGTATTGCTTATATACTTGAAATCCATGAGCCCGTGCTTTTTTTGTTTTAAAAAAAATCGGGAAGCAATAGAGAGGAAGAAGACATAAAAAATCACGGAAGTTTAATATGAGAAATGTAGTATGCCAACAGAAAAGCAGCAGCACGTAGCACTCATGACAGTACCAGCCAACATGAATGTGTGAATGAGATCACCCAAAGATGTGATCTGCGAGTACTGCAGTCAGAAGTATTTCACTCCATTAACAGCTTCTTAGCAATTCCCATATTGCGTCTATGAACACTGCAAAGCAATATAGCATATTTATGTCACATATCGCTAAGCGATATTGTTTCATTTTTTACTAATATTTCAGTTCTTTATTTCTTATCTGAGGGTACTGGATATACGTGCTTGAGGAGGGAGGAGGGATGGTTTTCCGTTCTTCTTGCTGGGAAGGTGCACTCTCGGTGTGGTCTCAAGGTCTCGTGGTCGGTAGAAGTCAGTCAGTGAAGCTCATCACAAGACGCGAGCCTCTCTGGGGGACAGGCAGTTTTCGTGGAAAACTGCAACGTATTTTTGCTTTGATTTCAGGAAGCACTAGTTAAATCTTACACTAATCATTTACTTTGGATCGTCTAGGCCATGAATTGTTCCTGTACAGAAAAAACCAATACCAATATTAGAATCATAGTTTAAAAGAGCTTTGGGGGACTTAAGAGCAAATAATGCAGAAGGGATGGATAACATTCCATCAGAATTCCTAAAATCACTGGGGGAAGTGGCAACAAAACGACGACCCGTTGGTGGTTATAATGTAAGAGTCTGGCGACATACCATCTGCCTCTCGGTAAAATATCACCCACACCATTCCGAAGACTCCAAGAGCTGACAAGTGCGAGAATTATAGCAAAATCAGCTTAACAGCTCATGCACCCAATTTTTTGACAATAATAATATACGGAGGAAAGGAAAAGAAAATTTTAGATGTGTTAAATAACGATCAGTTTGGCTTTAGAAAAGGTAAGGGCACCAGAGGGAAGAGTGGACCATCGAGAACGTAGTGTTCGGATTAAAAAGGGTGTAAGACATGGCTTGAATTCTTTCGCCCCATACTGACATCTACACATCAAAGAAGCAATGATGGAAATAAAACATAGTTTCAAGAGCGAGATTAACATTCAGGCTGAAAGTTGTCAATGATGAGATTCGCAGATGGCACTACTGTCCTCAGTGATAGCGCAGAAGAATTACGGGATCTGTGGAATTGAATGAACAGTCTATCGAATAAAGACAGATCAATGAGGAGTAGCATAAATGAGAAGAGCGAGAAAGTTAAAATCAGAACTTGGGATCACGATGTAGATGAAATTAAAGTATTTTGCTACGTAGGCAGCAAAATAAATCTGGATGGACGGAGCAAGCAGGACATCGAAAGCGGACTAGCACTGGCAGAAAGGGCACTCCTGGCCAAGAGAAGTCTCCTAACACGAAACGCAGGCATAAATTGGAGGAGGAAATTTCTGAGAATGTACGTTTGGAGCACAGGTTTGTATAACAGTGAGACATCGACTGTGGGAAACCAAAAAGGACGAGAATCGAAACATTCGTGGTGTCGTGCTATAGAAGGATTTTGAAAATAAAACGGACTAATAAGGTAAGGAATGCGGAAGTTCTCCGTGGACTCAGCGAATAAAGGAATGTATGGGAAACACTGAGAAGAAGTGACAGTTTAATAGGACATGTGTAGAGACATCAAGGAATATTTAAGATTGGATAACAACTACAGTGTTTTGGTTCTAATGAATTTTGTTTACTTCAGACTAGTTTTTGGCTTATTGGACTATCTGCAGGAAACAACTGAGTAGCGTCTGGAAGGGACATTAGTTCCTAGGTAACCAAACAGTATAACCAAATATACACTTGCATAGAGTGTTATGCATCAGACTTGTCTCTTAACGCTGGAATAACGCTTTTTTAATGGACGACATTAAGCAAAATAAATAGTTAAACTACACAGTAAGAACAGGTTAAATGGATAATGTATATTTTCAGCGTTGTGAAACAAGTTTGAAGCACAACACTGTATGAAAGTGATTCTATCTTTATTTATAATGTTTGGTTACGTACGAAATAGTGTCCATTCCAGACGCTAGTGAATTTTTTCCTGAAGATGGTGTAATAAGGCAAAAACTAGTGTGAAGTAAACACTGTTGTGTACTTATTATTCAACCTTAAATATGGAATTGTTCCACCAAAAAGTAACAGAAAATCAATACATAACACCGGGAAATAACTTCCATGGTTCTAGAGCGAGGTGTAGAGGGTAAAAACTGTAGAGAAAGACAGAGATTGGAAATAAACCAGCAAATAATTGAGGATGCAGGTTCAGTTTTACTCTGTCATGAAAAGGTTGGCACATTAGAGGAATTCATTGCGAGCGGCATCAAAACAGTCAGTGCCTGCAATGAGACGGAGGATTAGCCGGTATGACGCTCTTATACACTGAAACACGGTGGTCATGATATTTGCATAAACTTGATAGGCATTTAGGTAAGCCTCTACTTCAGTAATTTTTTTCTATGAGGTATTTTCTAGCAACAAAGGCTGAACATTAGATTTATTTTTGAGCCCTGTTTGCAAAGTATGTTTGGTATATGCCTGTTTATTCATAGAAGTTAATACGCTCGCCCACTTTGTCATTATTGAAATTTAACGTCAGTTGCCCTCATGAAATAATTAGTATTACAGGGCTGATACATCATATGGGGGATTATTGTATTTTTGTTCATGTCTTTTATTACATTTTATAAATACTGATTAAGAATCTACGCTGATAATGTCAATCACTGCGTTAGTCAAGTCTTCGCATATAATAAGAGAGGGCGTAACGTCCCATTGTAAACGGTTAATGTTTTTACATTTAATCGATGATTGGGAAAATGTAAAAAGGCTGTTTCTGATAAATTTTGTACATCTGGTCATTAAGAATTTACTATATGCATTTACGTTATGTATATTCCCACAATTTTTTTTTTATCTCGTACTGTGCGTCAGAGGGCGTAACATTATTGTTTTTTTATTATGTCTGTATTCCGTTTTTAAAGTTTTGCTAGGACTTTTGAAGGTAAAAAAATTTTCATATGATTTTAAAGGTTACGTTTAAGCAAGCTTTCGTCTTTCTATTGACAGCATTTATTGTATTTTATGTCTGCGAGCTGTACGCTTTGGAATATAGAGAGCACTGTGATGCTTGTTTTTGGAATACTGAGCTTAGCTAGTTGGCTGTGTAAGCTCCAAACTCACAGTACGTTCGATCGGCAACTGCTAAGGTTAACTGCTAAGGTTACAGTATAGGCTATATGTTGGAAGTAAACGTCACAGTACATGTTTCACCTAACAGTAAGTGTTGTACTATTACGATACGGGCCTACAAGGTTCGAACAATTTGATGTGTATATTTGTATATAAATAGGGCCACTTTTGTGTTACAATCGTTGTCTGATTGTTCTCATGTCTTTTTAGCACTGAATAGGGTCTGAAAGTGTTCGTACTCGATCTGTAAAATTAGGGAGTTCAATATTTACGACCGATAATGTCGTTCCTCCATATTATATTGACGATAATACAGTCGTGGTGCACATGGTTCCCTTCTTTGTCCATTTCTAAGACTATAGGTAAGTTACATATTAAAAGAGTGAGGCACAAGTTCTTACAACGAAGTACGAACGTCGGTCAACAGATGGCACACAGCGTTGAATATTATAATGTTTATCTGCTACTTCTACTTGCTACTTTTGACCTACTTGTGACTGAAATCGCAGCCAGCTCCTGCAAAGTTATTATTGTGGAAACTACATCTCCATAACATTCCTTGCTCACCCTAGAGTGAAAGGTGTTTGAATAATAAAAAAAAAAAACAAGTTAATGAAGATTGTGTTTCAAGTACAGAATTACAAATAAACAAACCATGCATTACATAATTATGACAATAGAAGTGCACTCATTATTTCTCTTATTTTTGACAATGTAAGTATTAACTCTTTAATGCTTAGTGTAGCAGACCAGCTGCAGACTTCATTTCTTGGATTTATCCTATATTGAGCAACATTTTGTAACAAATTCGTTATGTAGTTAAGTGTATACACTCTACTGCAGCTGCTAAGCTGCTAGTAGTTCTTCATAGCGATCGTAAATAGCAGGCTGAACTGAACCAGTTCGACAATCAGCTGTGTGGATGTACTGTCGCGCGTGTGTTTTGGCGGAAAGTAGAGACGTTTTTTGGTGTTTGTGCACTGATTTGTGGGTTTGAAAATTACTATTTTATTTTTAAAACGTAAGTAGATATGGCGTAGACAGTTAATTGGAGTGTCTTTACGATAGGTTTGACGTTAGGTCTGTTTTAGTGTTTGTAGCAATTGTCAACAATGCTTCCTTAATGTAATGAAATATTTATTTCAATATTTTTTTCGTAATAGAGGCGCTATAAACTAAACGTGGTAATTTTTACAGCTTGAAATAAAAAACCCTGCATTTAAGAGTTAAGGAGAAGGAAGTTTTGTTAATAACCCATCATATGACGCAAGGTAACGATTGAGTTTATTGACTGAAATACAGTTAGCCTACAGACGAAAGCGAGTGTTTTAACTATCTGGTAACATCGGACATACTCATCTTGACCAATTGGGAAAACTGAATGGAGATACTCTACGAGCTATGAAAAATAATCCTTCATCATTTGCGATTATTATTGTGTTTGTGTGTGTGTGAAAGCTTATGGGACTTAACTGCTAAGGCCATCAGTCCCTAAGCTTACACACTACTTAACCTAAATTATCCTAAGGACGGACACACACATCCATGCCCGAGGGAGGACTCTAACCTCCGGCGGGACCAGCCGCACAGTCCATGGCTGCAGCGCCTAAGACCGCTCGGCTAATCCTGCGCGGCTCTAATTGTGTTTACCCCTCTTACATTTACTGCAATTTATAAGAAACTTTTCACCAGGAGCGTTTCGCTTCTTTCTACACAGCATCTTCTGTGTTCATTAGTGTCTCTTTAGCTTGTTCACATGTTTTGAAGTCCACTGTTTTTGCTTGATTTGTTAGCGGAGGTTGAAGTCGAGAAAAACATTGGTTCCCATTTACCTTTCGAGATTTCTCGGCTTTAAGAAACTATCCATTAATTTTGAAGCATTTGCCAATATTAGCGTTGTATTCCACTTTGTAAACTTCACAAAAGTTTTTTTCCAAACTCGGGTTGTAGTTTCATCTGTTCCTCCGTTAGCACCTGCACAAATGTTCCTTCCGGCTCCAAATTTCGCTAAGAAAGGAGGACAAAATAGTGGACTTTATAGCGTGTAAACGGTAGAAGAGACACGAAATACCATAATAGGTCATTTATGGATATATGCAAAACGATTCTGTTGATAAACTTTTAAAATTGTAGTAAATTTAGATGGGAAAAACATAAATGTCAATTTGTAAATAAAAGCAAAATACTTCTGGTAAATACCTTATCATAAATTGCAGTAAGTTTAAGATGAGAAGAAACAATAGTAACTGACACATAACATTTGCTACGGAAGATGGCCATACGAGTAAATATAATGCATTATCTTGTTTCAAAACCATTTAAAAGTAATCAGTAATAAGGCACAAATAAAACAGTTACGTCATTTAAGAGGAAATGTTGCTGTTCCATAAAGAATCAGACAATTCAAATCGGTTTCTTCACTAGTTTTGATTTCTAGCTCCCTTTACCGAGTGGCCTGCGCTACGACCGGTTTGGAGTACGCTCGATTACGTCACAGGTTATTGTACAGGTTTTCTTCTTTTAGAAAGTTTTGGCTTTACCCGTCGGGGTCCCTCTCCTTTGCACAGACACCTTGTTCAAATGCTTATGTTTTCTGTAAGTGTAGTAGATGACCTTGTCGGGTAACAATCCCGGCTGAATAAATAATTTTAAGAGTTCTTTGCGGTCCAGTGAGAGTTGGTTTTGGAGCCATTTGCTTGTCAAGCTACAGTCTGAAAATCCAGTCGTATGTGTTGTGTCGGTAGCTGGGCCGACACCGTGAAGTTGAGATGGCTGAAAAGGCAAGCTAGACTAACGCAGACGGGCGTGAAGTACTGGAACAGGATACGTAATTAATGTTAGGAAGAAAAGTACGGAGCAGGTTTAATACTTAACTTTACTCATTCCTTGTGGTACATCGATCTTGACGATACACAGAAGACTTTAAGTACAATCACTGTATGGCTAATGGCGCCTTGCTAGTTCGTAGCCATTAACTTAGCTGATGGCTATTCTGTCTCTCGGCTAATGAGAGAGAAAGGCTTCGTACATCTGGTCGGTAGTTAGGTTCTCGTACAACTGGGCGGTTGCTAGGTTCTCGTACAACTGGGGCGAGTGCTCTCTCGTATCACGAGACCTGCCTTGGTGGTGGCGCTAGGTCTGCGATTACACAGTGGCGACACGCGGGTCCGACATGTACTAAATGGACCGCGGCCGATTTAAGCTACCACCTAGCAAGTGTGGTGTCTGGCGGTGACACCACATTCCTCCCCCGCAAATCGGCGAACGGTCGTGTGATAAGGCTTCCGCCCGCCGTGGGGAGGACCACATGTTGACGTATGCGATGAGGTGGGGAGCCTAACAACAGGCGAGGCTGTGCCACCCGCACCCGGCCATTCGGTCCGAGGGGAGCTAGGAAACGCCTGAAAAACTAGTCCAGGGTGCACGTCAACATGCGGTGTATGCGCCCGTAAAGAGACAGGAGGGACCGAAGGATCAACCTCCATTGCGTCGGGGTAGCCGACGCGCGATGACGTCATGTGGTCCGGAGCGGGCGGGAGTTCCATGGCGGAGGACAGCTGGTCACGGGAAGCGATCGACGGCGCGTGACCCTGGGAGGCGCTTGGCGGCTGCAACGAAGCGTCGAATGCGGGCGGCGCCGGCGGGAGAACAAGCGGCGGCGGCGGCGGCGGCTGCTGCTGCTGCTGCGGCGGCGGCGGCGGCGCGTCGCCATGGGGCAAAATGGAAGGCATCGTCGGTAACACCTGGGGATGAGGCGAGCCAGTAGATGGGTCCCCAGGGCGCTGACCGGACGGCACCGTCGCTGAAAGCAGACGGGGAGCGGCAGAACCCGAGCGACGACAGAGGCGCAGCTGATTGAGATGCCGACGCACCTCACCAGAGGCCCCCAAAACCAAATACATCGCGCGGCCGAGGCAGCGAAGAATGCGCCCTGCGAGCCAACGCCGTGAACCTCGATAGTTGCGATAAAATACAACGTCGCCTGGAGCAAAAGCAGGAGTCTGCCGCTGCACAGGAACCTGATGCGGCGGATGCAGCAAAGACATCAAGGTGCGATGAGGACGACCGTGGAGCAACTCAGCCGGCGAGCGACCATCTCGGGGCTGAGAGCGATACGAAGACAAAAAGAGCAACAATGCGTCCTCCCGAGAATGCGACTCTTTCAATTTCAACATCTGTGACTTGAAAGTCCGGACCAATCGTTCAGCGGCACCGTTGGACTGAGGCGAAAACGGCGCGGATGTCAGATGTTGAATACCATTGGCCTGGCAGAATGACTGAAATTCTGCGGACATGAATTGTGGGCCATTGTCGGAAACAATAGTCTGCGGAAGACCTTCAATGCAAAAGATAGCAGACAACGCTTGGATGGTGGCGGAGGACGTCGTGGAAGACATCCGGACAACAAAAGGAAAATTACTGAAGGCGTCGACCAGAACCAACCATCGAGCATTCCAGAATGGACCAGCAAAATCAATGTGCAAGCGTTGCCAAGGGGAAGTGGCTTTTGGCCACGCAAAGACTTTCCGCGGCGGTGCGGATTGTTGTTCGGCACACGCCATGCAAGAAGAACACATATTCGGAATCGCAGCATCGATTCCGAACCAAGTACAGTGCTGACGAGCAAGTTGTTTCGTTCGCACTATACCCCAATGTCCTTGGTGAAGAAGCCGTAAAACAGAGGACTGTAACGAACGTGGGACCACGACTCTGGACTGATCATTATCAGAACGCAACAACAAAACACCACGTCGAACAAAAAGTCTCTCCTTGTGAGCAAAAAATCGGCGAACCAACGGATCCTCGATCCGAGACTTTGACAAAGGCCATTGCGTAGCAACAAAACGTAAAACAGTAGCAAGGACAGGGTCAGCAGCTGTGGCTGTAGCGACACGACGAAAATCAATCGGAAACGATTCGACCACGTCATCGGTTTCCGAATCAATGAACATGCAAGCAAGTTCGGAAGAATCGAATGCTTGATCCTCAGCAACAGGCAAACGGGACAACGCATCGGCGTTTCCGTGCTTAGCAGTGGACCGATACAAGATATCGTAGCGGTACTGCGAGAGGAAAATAGACCAGCGAATGAATTTCTGCGCTGTACGTGGAGGTACAGGCTTGGTCGGATGAAAAAGCGATGTCAAAGGTTTGTGGTCTGTGATGATGGTAAAGTGACGACCGTACAAGAAATCATGGAACTTAGTAACACCAAACACGAGAGCCAAAGCTTCTTTCTCTATCTGTGAATAAATTCGTTGCGCAGACGAGAGCAATTTGGACGCAAAGGCAATAGGGCGATCATGGGAGCCAACTTTGTGCGCAAGCACAGCACCGATCCCGAAATCCGATGCATCTACCATCAACAAAAGGGGTTCTGGGGATCGAATGGCGTAAGGCAAGTATTAGAAAGCAACGCCGATTTCAACTGGCGAAAGGCGCGTTCGCATTCCGTCGTCCAGACGAACGGAACACCTTTACGGCGTAAGCGATGAAGCGGAGCTGAAATGGAAGAGGCATTGCGCACAAATTTATTGTAATAATTAATTTTACCCAACACACTCTGTAGCTGTTTCACATTTTGAGGGGAAGGCAAGTCTTGTATGGCACGGAGGTGCTCTGGACTCGGATGTATGCCTTGGGCATTAATGACATGTCCCAGGTATGGTAAGTCACGAGCAAAAAACACACTTTTGTCCTTCCTCAAGCGAAGACCATTTTGCCGCAAGACCTGAAATAATGTTCGTAAGTTCGCAAGATGATCTTCTGTCTGTCCGGAGATCACTATATCGTCCAGATAGTTTGCTGCAGTAGGGACCGACGCACAAATAGTTTGTAAATATTGCTGAAACAAGGCAGGGGCGGATGCACACCCGAATGGCAGTCTTTTGAAGCGGTACAATCCAAGATGCGTGTTAACCACCAATACGCACTGGGATTCGTCATCCACCGGTATTTGCAAGTACGCATCGGCTAGGTCCAACTTTGAAAAATATTTTCCGGGGCACAGTTTAGCAAAAAGATCTTCCGGGCGGGGCAAAGGAAAAGTAGCAGTCACTAGCTGTGGATTCACTGTGGCCTTGAAGTCCACGCAAAGTCTCAATTTTCCGGAAGGTTTTGGCAAAATTACTAAGGGTGAGGCCCAGAGAGAAGCTTGCACACGTTCAATTACACCGTGTGATTCGAGATCGTGTAACGTTCTTGCGACCTCATCACGCAATGCGTGGGGAACATTGCGCGCCCTGAAAAATTTTGGTTGCGCGTTTACCTTCAGTTCTAAATGTGCTTCATAGTTTTTAGCGCAACCTAAGCCCGGTGCAAAAATGTCTGCAAATTCGTCACACAGCCGAGAAACACTGCCTGTAGGCACAGTCTGATTCACTGATAGGACCTGATTTACAATAGACATGTTAAACAACTGAAATAAATCTAGACCAAACAAGTTCACTGCAGAAGAAGAACGAAGAACGTAAAATGACACAAGTTTTGTTTGTCCCTTGTATGTTGCAAGAAGGCTGCACTGTCCTAACACAGGAATTGTCTGTCCGGAATATGTAGTTAGCTTAACATTTGCGGAACGCAACGGAGGTTTGCCCAGTTGTTTGTACGTGTCGTGATTGAGCAATGAAACTGCAGCTCCGGTATCGAGCTGGAACGGTATCACTTTGCCGTCAAAGTCTAAGTCCACAAAAAGTTTATTGTCCTGCTGACGACAAGAGCGACTGTTTTGGGCAAATGGAACAGACACTGGTACAGAATCACTTGCTAATTGACGTGATTTCCGGCGACGTCGACGCACAGTTTTTGTGGGACGAACACAGTTACTGTTAGAGAAAGTGTCACTGGACGAAGTGGAATTAACGACATGAATGTCCATAGGCGAAGGTCCACGAGCCTGAGTGTCCTTGGTTCGATTCCGGCGCGAAGCAAAGGGCCTGGAATGATTGTGATTGTCTGATCTGAGCTTTTTCTGGCAAACACTTTGAACATGTCCTTTCTTATTGCAGAAAAAGCAAATAGCTTGGCGTGACGGGCAATGTTCACGCGAATGTCTAGTAGCACACCGCGGGCATGATTTCACTGCATTTGTGTGCTGGCGCGGCACACCTGGCTTAGCACGCGGCGGCCGCTGTGTCGACGTGCGCAAGGCCCGGTTACCGGGCCGCGCAGCGCGTCCAGCGGGCCGGTTAATGTTACACACGGCTGGCGAAGTTTCAAAAGATTCCTGAGCACAGTCAAGTGTGTCCTGTCTATCCAATATGTCTATCACTTGTTGAAGGGAGGGATTAACTAGTTTCAAAATTTGCTCCCGTATGCGAACATCAGAAACGTTCTGTGCAATTGCATCATGCACCATTGTATCTGAGTAAGAAAGACCACAGTCACATTCAAAGGCACAGTCCCTAGTAAGTCCTTGCAATGTTGCTACCCACTCCCTATTAGTTTGACCGGCTGTACGTTTTGTACGAAAGAACGTATACCGTTTTGCAACCACATTAACTGTTTCTTTGAAATAGGCATCTAATGCAGACAAAATTTCCTCGTAGGACAGAGTTGCTACGTCTCGTCGGGGAAACAATTTCACTATCACACGGTATGTGGACACACCGACACAAGAAAGCAAAAACGGCTGCCGCTCTTTACCTTGAATTCTGTAGGCTGCTAGATGAAAGTTGAACTGGCGAGACCACTCGTGCCAGGTCTCATCGGCTGCCACGTATGGTCGAAAGGGAGGTGCAACAGCGTTTAGTGGCAGCGGTAGCGAAGAAGCGGCGGCGGCCGCATCGGTTTGCAGCGCACGTTGACCCTGGACGAGCTGTCCAAGGGCATCCAATAACGCCTGCGTCTGCTGATTCTGCAAGCGATAAAATTCGGACAGTACATCTGGAGAATGTGGCGAAGCCATGACACAATTAAATGTAAGCAATCAGAAAGAACTCTTTTATCTCGTCGCCAATGTTGTGGCGGTAGCTGGGCCGACACCGTGAAGTTGAGATGGCTGAAAAGGCAAGCTAGACTAACGCAGACGGGCGTGAAGTACTGGAACAGGATACGTAATTAATGTTAGGAAGAAAAGTACGGAGCAGGTTTAATACTTAACTTTACTCATTCCTTGTGGTACATCGATCTTGACGATACACAGAAGACTTTAAGTACAATCACTGTATGGCTAATGGCGCCTTGCTAGTTCGTAGCCATTAACTTAGCTGATGGCTATTCTGTCTCTCGGCTAATGAGAGAGAAAGGCTTCGTACATCTGGTCGGTAGTTAGGTTCTCGTACAACTGGGCGGTTGCTAGGTTCTCGTACAACTGGGGCGAGTGCTCTCTCGTATCACGAGACCTGCCTTGGTGGTGGCGCTAGGTCTGCGATTACACAGTGGCGACACGCGGGTCCGACATGTACTAAATGGACCGCGGCCGATTTAAGCTACCACCTAGCAAGTGTGGTGTCTGGCGGTGACACCACAGTATGGTTACACAGTTACTTTTAGAGTTTTACTACTAATTTTTAACGAGTGAAGTTCTTCCCTGAGTCACATTAAAGCATTAAGAAGTTACATGGAACAAGCGACCCGATCCCTCTTCGCACATGTAGCATTACATAAAACGGCCATACGATTAACTGACCGGATATGAATAAAGTTCAGAGAACGACTCTAAGTGGTAAAAATTATCACTTTATAATAACTTACGTGATGTAACGCAACGTGCAGCAGGAATGCTATCTGGAGGCATGCATGGTACGTGTTCGATATAGGACAGACGTTTGGGGTGACATCTCAGTGCAATGATGACAACATAGCAATGTCAGTAATAAGTTTACAACCAATGTAAATATTGTATGTGTGAGAGAGTGAGTGAGTGATTGAATGCATAGCGAACACTGGCTGAGGTGACACAAATAAATGGGAGAAAAGCACATGACGTACAGAGTGGCACGCTGGGGAAAATAAGTGGCCCTGACGTGTGCATAGGATTGAATGTGAGTGTGTGCATATAGCCATCCCCGCACCCACCCACCCACACCCGTGCACCCACCCACCCAGCCACACACACACACACCCTGTAACGCCATAGCTTCCACACTACATACCTTTTGTTGATTCATTTAGCTTTCTGTTTGGTTCAACTTCCCATCGTTGAACTTATGTATATAGTGTATGATTAATTCGATACTGTAATGAAGTGTAATCTCTGTAATATGCACGATATGAGCAAATGATATGTTTTGTTTTTCTTACATAATCTCTTTGGTTATCTTTGAGGTTGAATAATTTCTGTGTGAATAATGTTTTTTCTAGAACTACCAATAAATGCAAATGTTCTGTTTTATTTAAAATGTATGTTTGCTGTTGTGTAAACAGCTGACCTTTACTTAGGGTTCTTAGTTATTTTGTATGAAAAAGGTGTTGTGGTTCCCCTCGGGAACGGAACTGTGTAGCGCGCGCAAATTGTGGTTGGCCTAGGTAGAAAAGGTGCAACCAAGAGTCAGTCGGGACGAGCTACCAAACTGTGAACCACTCTTGTAACAGTTGTATATTGTGCTGGTTCCGAGAGAGGCTTTTCCTGACGCTTTCCAATGCGTCGGATGGATGGATGAAGAGCTGGAATTTTTCAGAAATTGGTATCTATCATCGCCACCAAGAAATGACAGAGTCCAGTAATTCTACCTGCAAATCCACCTACTAACATGCAATCGCCACCACATTGCGTAATCACTGTAACGGAACACTATAATAATGTATAATGAAGGATCAGTTTTTTGGATGTGTTAGTGTGCTCAAATATAAGGTAATTTATAACTGAATTTATGCACCTACCTTGCCTTTTTTCCTTATCATAACACCCCTCAGGTTCCTCTCCGTTCGAACTAAAGTGATTACCGAGTGTCCCTACTGAAAGAACATTAAAGCACAGTGTTTTGCTAATTAATGCCTCTTCAACACAGTAAAAAGAAAGTTAAAATTAATGTGGCAAGAGAGTGAATTAAAGTAAATGATGCTTGCTGAGAATAATTTTCCTATTAAAACTGCTTATTAATATGTTGTTGGCAACTTCAAAATTAAAAGTTATTAAGACTGAGGCTTACAAAGTTTTGCTTAGTAAATGATCACGTTGCTGCCTGTTGTAAATCGCAGAAGGTGCGTTAGTATCTTACAAATATGTTAATTTTGTGTCTCACTGTAGTAAAAGTGGAAAACTGCAGTTGTGGAAAGTTATATACTCACGCTTGCTAAGCACTTTTTTCTTTTGGGTATTGAAAGTGTATTGACAGCGTAATAGGATCCACAGGTTATCCTTTATGCTCATGATAAATAACAATTAGTAGAAAGACCACTATTTATGAAAACAATAATTTCTTTATTCAAAAAACAGTGAGAAGTAACTTGTTAGTCAATTCCATTTAACTTCTGTTCTAAATAGAAAAGTATTTAGCTGGGAGAGACTTAACCTGTGGCCAGTTCATAATTTTGCAATGAACTACATTTACAATTTTATGTCAGCTAGGAAAATGTTTGGAAAGTAATACTGAACCTATTTCCACTTTATGATTCTACAGTGAATATTAATAATAATGTAATAAAGACCATTCAGTTTGAATAATCCATGAAAGTAATAGTGTGTATTGTTATCCGTTATAGTTATGCCAGTAGTTTGTTCTGATCTGTTAACTCCAACCTCAACCTGAACACACTGTATTCAGGTGCCAGAGTTCTTTGCACTCGCGTATGGCAAAGTATAGGTTGTGTTTGCCCGTTAAAGTTACTCATACCTATTTTCTTAAACAAGAATGTTGATCATTGTCTTGCCTAATTAGGCTGGCGACCGTTTTATTTATTCTTTAAACAGTGTAGCTAGGTAAAATGTTATTTGTTACTGTTCGAATATTTACTTAATTCTGACTTTCACTTCCGATAAGCCACCTCCGTTATGTACAACACGGTCAATATAACAAAATTCCTCTCAGCGGGTAACACTGCTCTGCTTTTTCATACTATAATTACTTGAATAAGAACAATTTCATTATACGAACTACCTTCGGCTTTGAGGTTATGGTAAAGTAGTAGTAGACGGTAGTGTTATAACCCCCACACACCCACACACACACACACACACACCCAACCACCCACCCTCCCACCCACCCACCCACCCACACACACACACACACACACACACACACACACACACACACACACGCGCGCACATGGCCGTGAGCACTATGGAACTTAACTTCTCGGGTCATCAGTCCCCTAGAACTTAGAACTACTTAAACCTAACTAACCTCAGGACATCACACACATCCATGCCCGAGGCAGGATTCGAACCTGCGATCGTAGTGGTCGCGCGGTTTCAGACTGAAGCGCCTAAAACCGCTGTCGAGCGGCCCTAGCTGGCCCACCCAGGACACTTGACCTGTCGGTGTGTGATTACTTTGTGAGTGCAGCCCTCAAGCCTAAGGTGTATCGCAACAGCCCTCATAGTTTTCGAGAACTGCAGCAGGACATTTCGGAGGAGATTGCAACAATTCCAGCAGTCCAGCTTCGATCCTCCTTCAGCAACCTGCTGACCAGTGCCCCAAGGCGACAAGAGTGTTATACTTAGTAACGTATTTCCTTTCCTCTGTTGCGTTTCTTTGTGCCCTAGAATGCTGTTCTCTGGGTCACTTTTGTTTGCCCCACCATGTACGAGGAACGACACACTCTTTGTAGTGCTTGGCACGCACTGTGATGAATTGTTGAGATTCACTGCGACAGTTTTGTCGTTGACTCTTTATGGCACACTTATTCGCCATTCCACGCAAAGAATCCTGTCCCATCTAGGTTTGATCAAAGAAAGCCGAAACCTGAAGGCTGTCATCTGATGCGTTGCTGAGAGAATGTATCGTATGTACACAGACGAAAGTTGTTGTAGTTTATGAGAAAACGTTTTACTTGAAGCATAAAAAAATAAAACACCACACATTTTGAATTTTCACGTTTTTTCGCTATGCATTTGTTATCAAACTATTACAGGGAGACTGTTGGTTAAAAATGGTTAATTGAAATTCTATATCTCACACCACATGATGAGGTAGTTATCATTTCGTTAGTGGTGATATTTATTAGAATACTTCAAAGCTGAATAACTCGTTTCTGTTGTTGCACGTATTTGCAGTGAATTAACACTGCGAACTGCCATTGCTAAAGTGAGGGAAGCAGAAATTTCCATTCGTCATATTTCGTAATGCATCCCTCAACCATGTGTAGAAGTATTTCTAAATCTTGTGTATTCACTCGCAAGAAATTTATGAATCCCATACAAGATCAAGTCGATCCTTTCACAGTTCTTAAAAGTACTGAATCTCTTCTTCGCCAGTAGTAATTTGTTTTGCAGTCCGATTTTTGATTTGAAAGTGTCCAAAGAAAAATCTTTCGTCCCACTATGCGTAGAATCGTGTTCACATTTGTTTCAAAACGTAAAAGGAAAATCTCAATGTAAGTAGAAAATAGAAAGCTGAGTCTTTGGCTGCCCGTCTGTACTACTTTATTTACATAAACGAAGGAAAGGTGCATTGCAGGGTGCATCTTACTATAAGAATGAAGAATTTATAATCGCAGGTTTAGGATTCACTTTTTTTTCTCTCTGCAATCTTTCCGATACGAGTGAAATCATTTGGGTGTCATTTAGGGAACGTGCATGTCACTAAACAGTTATCCAGTGTGCAGTGAAATCTGAGCCACGTTTCGTTTCTGGAGAACCTCTGTATCACTGAGAGATGAACGGTAGATTTAAAAATTCAATCCTGAAACTTTTAGGTCCCCAGTCAAACTCTCTACCACTTATTTTCGCTACACCTTTTTCTGCCTAACTATGTATGTGCATAACTAAGCTTAATCTTTATCAACGTAAAAGGAATTCTAGCTACCACTACCTGGCACCGACACTTAGCCCTCCATTACAAAAATGAACTTCCTCTCTGTTTGTTGCCCCTAATTATTCCCATAAATTCTGCCAAGGTGTTACGAACCAGCGTTCCAATTTCTTTTTATTTTTATATATCTTTTAGATCGCTTTAATTAGTAGTTTTATATCAATGAAATCCTATAAAACACAATGTTATAAAAACAACTGACAATCAAAAGAGAACAAAAATAGCATTTGTAGATTCCTTCTGCAACTTCAGGGATCTGCCATCGGCGTTTTATATCTCTAACAATGCCATGTAAGAGTATCTAGAACGAAATCATTCCCCTTTGTTATTGGCTCAACGACCGAAGCTTTCCACGAATCAGCTATTCTTCCTCGCTGTTTACAATTCAGAACTTTCTGTCGTCAATGTGATGCTGCACGGATCGTCGACCTGAGCCTGACACTCCCAAATTTGTGGGGGGCTGGGGGATTAACGAAAACACCAAGTAAATCATTTGCAAAAAGCGTACGGTATCTCGATGTGCGTTCGAGGGAATTGTGAGCGATTTGCAGATACGAGGTCCACTTTTTCCCCTTCACCGAAGACGTAGGCGATGACCATTCCCTCGAACAACGTAATCGCATGGTGTTTTGCGGTGGTAATTAGCAGTCATCCGGAAAGAGGAGACTGCGTGATTGTGACTTCAGGTATGACGGGGGTAACAAGCTAAGACGTTCTGTCTCACTGGCCAAACGCCGAAATCCAATGATGTTCACCAGCTGGAGGAGAGCTATGGTGCACTCTGTCGAAGAAAGACAGAAATCGATAGAGTCGATCGCTGCTGGTGGCACGCCGTGGTGATCATTATTAAGGCCTTGCAGTCGTCAGAGGCAACTTGTATATTGTCTTCTTCCGTCTGCGAAGTCTGTTCTGAGGCTAGGATCATCGGCAATGTCGCCTTAACGTTGGCTGCCAAAAACCTGGCGAAGATCTTGTAGTCAGTGTTCAACATTGCAAGTGGCCGATAGTCGTTGACAGAGTGCCCTCCCGCTGGGTTATGTACCTGCATGGGAAGTCCTTCGAAAATGGTAAGCGATAAAGTGGCGTCCTGGGACATGTGTTCACCGAAAATTCTAGGCCAGCGGGCCATCATGAAGTCACGGAAGGTCCAATAAAACCCGATTGGTAATCCATCTGGCGCCGTCAAAGCGCCGCCACCTCTACAGGTGAGACTTCCTCCATGAATGCCGTCACGGTTACAGTGACAATAGTGTGTGTCACCTGCCATAAAGCTTCTGTAGTGGCTTTCTCCCTGGTAAAGATGACGAAACTGGTCATCCATGACTTGCAATATGGTTGCTTGGCTTGCACAGGACTGACCATCTCGTGTCACAAGGCGCGGGATTAATCAATGGCCATGTAGGCGCACGTACGACACAATATGGGGCACAGTGGGCACCTCCATGGCTGTTCGGTCGTGTCGTCGGGAGCGGACTACAGTGCCTTATAATCGGCAACTCGTCAACTAGTCTGTGAATCTTGATTTGATGTCATTGTTGTTCAAGAGCGTCGCGGTCCCCGACCTCCGCATAGTAAAATTTCAGGGTCTGTGGATGTCACAGAGCCGTGTCCTTGACAAACTGCATAATTGTCTGAGGGAATGGCAGTTTGGAACAGAGCAGCCAGCATGCCAAAGACAACAGCTGATTGGGAGTTACGTTGTTGGCCCACATTGTGGCGACTTATCAACGACAGTCCGGTTCTTGGAGATGAGCTACGTTTATCTTCCAAAAGATTTGTTGGGGATGTTGATTCATCGTGCAGGCAGAGGCGCTACAACCCGAGAAGGCTGGAGGCCATCCTTTGGTGGTCACCACTGTCTTTGTAAGATCTTGTGACACATATATGCGATCCGAATGACTAGAGCTGTCACTGAGTACTTTTCACAAATGTCGTACAAGTCAAGAACGTGAACCACCATACTTAACTCCATACAAGAGTGTATTTACAGATTTGGACTTTGGGATGAATGGCACAATTAAAATTGCTGGCGAAGAATCTGTGTTCATACGTCCTAGGAAATAGGTGCGTTGTAGGTAGTTGGCGGTGCAGGTGGTGGTGGGTCACACGTTATAAATGTCATATTTTTAAAATGATACAGTTGTTTTAAAGTTTCTGTTGAGGAACAAACCTGGTTTACACTTACACAGTTTACCAGGAAACCGTACATAAGCCACCATATCGACAAATATTGGCAGCGGTAGCTACTGATGTACAATGGAATGTTTTTTAATGAAGTTTTCACGGGATGAGGTTTATTTTTCTCTCTCGATGGACCGACTTTACCTGCACCTGGAAACTATTGTTCGCATGCAGCTGAAGGTAAAAATGAAACTGGCCGACGTATGTCCTGTACGCTTTAATCACAATCCCTCCTCCTAAAGTTATTTGCAGGGTGGTCGTGGATGCAATTAGCGGAATTCTTTATTCGAAATTTGTTTGCACTTCCCAAGTTTCTTTTCATCCCATTTACGAAAACATTGAAAAAATACAATATACTGAACATTATTTCGGTTTATTTGCGGTGTACGTAATGTGGAACTGAAAATAAAAAAAAAGTGTTTCCGCACAGTCAATCGAGCCCACGACTTGTGAATTACCATTCTGCACTCTTGCTGTTGATTTATCCGCTGCCTGGTAACTACGTTAACATAAATGTCTCATGCATCGACCGACTTGTGCCAGAAACGCCACTTTTCTTCCAAAAGTTTCGCCCTCTGGAGCTCTTCATCTGTCACTTGCATCTATAGCCAAGCCTAGTACACACCACAAATTCGGAGAAAATCGGTGATAAGGCGAAGGCGTGTCCCCTCGACAGTGTCAGAGGCAGTGGACATCATTCTCATAGTGAAGACAGTGTCTGTACAAGGTCTTAAACGTGATTCGTACAAGCAAATCTTCCACCTATCCTCAGTCCTCAGAATTCACTGACTGTCTGGCCAGAATGGGAAACTAAACTTGTTTTTTACAAGAGTTCCGACCCTGAAAGCCACATGGTGATGTTACTAAGGCTATATTATTTACATTGTCATCTACAAAGAGAAAAATAGTCATCGATCACTTTTAGTGGCAAATCGTTGATACATGTATCAAGATATGAAGAGGTCCCAGATAAATCCCTGTAGCATCCAGCACTTTATTACCCCAGCTGCATACAAACCCCGCCCGCATCCCGTGGTCGTGCGGTAGCGTTCTCGCTTCCCACGCCCGGGTTCCCGGGTTCGATTCCCGGCGGGGTCAGGGATTTTCTCTGCCTCGTGATGGCTGGGTGTTGTGTGCTGTCCTTAGGTTAGTTAGGTTTAAGTAGTTCTAAGTTCTAGGGGACTGATGACCATAGATGTTAAGTCCCATAGTGCTCAGAGCCATTTGAACCATACAAACCCCTTCCTTGTATGCTGACACTGCAACTTCTACTTCCTACTTACCAGGTATGAAGTAAACTATTGCCAATCTTTGTCTTGTGGCACAATGTTCCAAATTATACTTGGACCAAGCAAGAGAATGCTTAGGTTAAGTAAAGGAAACCTTTCGTATACCCTTGACAGAACCTCATACACAAAACTTATTGCTCCGGTATTTTCTTTTCACTTTTGTTCTTTACATATCTAAAGTTGCAACCTCTGTATAATTTGATTAGCTTCTCATGGTTGCGATTCACAGTCATATAATATTTCTTGAAAGACATCATAGTCGCCGTTGACTGTATAAAATATTTAGTATTTCGATTGCAATTTCGGCCTTACGGCCATTTTCAAGTAACACTACAAAAGTTACATTCTGTCAGAATATAAGACTATTTGACAGATTGTAACTTTTGCAGTGTTACTTGAAATTGGCCGTAAGGCCGAAACTGCAACCGTAATAATAAATATTTTATATAGTCAACGGCGACTATGGTGTCTTTCAAGAAATTTGTATAATTTGACGCACTGAAGCTTGAGTCGACTTGCACTTGACGATGTTGCCTGCAAATCTTTATCCGTCAATCTGCATTTGATATTTTTTAATGTAATGAACATTGCAACTAACCGCTTTACCTAACTGTTTCACTGTGACCGTAAATGCGGTTGTGGTCTGGGGAATGTTTGCGTGGCAGCCCCTGGGTGATCTTCTCATTCTGAATGGCTCTATACGCTCCAGTCACAATTATGTGACGAAGCCTGTGTTCGACAGTAATGGGCAATAACCACTCACAGACGGCCGGTGGAGGATATACAAAACGCGGTAAATAGTGCAGTCGTTGATGTAATGCTGAATCGGAACGGTCTATCTGACGCCCAAATGGGCGTGATGATTGGTTTTCGGGCCAGGGTAAAAGCATTTCCGAAACGGCTGTTCGCATGCTGCCGTGGTTACAGAACATCGTGCACCGAAAACGCGGCGTCGAGGCAACTGCGGAGCATCACGGGTCGGAACTGACAGGGGTGAACGACGGCTGCGGAGATGTATACGGGCGTATAGATGTGCAGCTGTTAAGCAAGTGACCGCCCAGACGAACTAAGGGGCTTCTAACTACTCAGCTAATGTTGTTGCTGATGGACATGTACAGCAGGCGCATGGTTCATGCACCCATGTCGGCGAAGGCTGGAAACTGCGTACAGTGCCTCAACTGGACGACCACTGAGTGACGACGGGTGTGTCTAAGCAGGGTGACTCCGTTGGTTGCTCTGTTGTCTTCTCGGATCGTGTCCTCAAGGTCAGACTTCCTCCCAAATTTACCATCTTAGAATTATATGCAATCTTGCGGGCACTGGAGCAGATGAGACTTTCTCCCAATGTTAGATTTCCCGTCTGTTCATATTCTTTGAGCGCCCTTGACTCTCTCCAGCGTTTGTACCGAGCAGATGAAGTAATCCTGGTATCCAGGACCCCCACCTCCGACTACAGCTACTGAGGAAGGAGGTGTCTTTCTGCTGGGTACCAGGGCATGTGGGAATTCTGGGGAATGAAAGGGCGGGTCGAGCAGCCAAGGAAGCGTGTCGTGACCGTCAGGTGTTTTAGTGTGCTATCCCCCTGCATGCCCTCACCTCGCTGTTGAGGTATAAAGTCCTGTGTCACCGTGAACATGAGTGGTTAGAAGTGACCGACAACACGCTCCGTGTCGCCAAGCCCACAACTCGGCCGTGGCGTACCTCCATCCAGCAACGCCGACGGGACGAGGTCCTCCTTACTCGTCTTCGCATCGGCCACAGCCCTATGACACACAGATTTTTACTTCGGCGAGCGGACCCTCCGATGTGTGGTGCTTGTGGCGTGCAGATCACGGTCCACCACATTTTATTGGAGTGCCTTTTATTTAATAACTAGCAGACTGCAGCGGATATGCCGGCGGATCTGCAATCTAATTTATGCAATGATCAAATAATATGGTTCACGTTTCAAAGTTTTGTGAATTGTCCCACGTTTTTAACAAGATTTTGGGGAGACGTTTTTAATGTGTCAACAGGGTGGCTGGCTCACCTAATTTTATTTTGTAAGTGGAGAGCCAGTCACTTTTCCCTGTGCTGTTCTTTTAGCACTTTTGTTTTGTTCTTCGTTTTAATTTCTTGATTAGCTATCTTTCTCACTGGTTTTAGTGCATGTGAGAGTGCCTGTGTGATAGTCATTGTGGAACCGCGCGACCGCTACCGTCGCACGTTCGAATCCTGCCTCGGGCATGGATGTGTGTGATGTCCTTACGTTAGTTACGTTTAAGTAGTTCTAAGTTCTAGGGGACTGATGACCTCAGAAGTTAAGTCCTATAGTGCTCAGATCCATTTGAACCATTTTTGATAGTCATTGTGTGGTCGTTTCGTGTGCACTCGTGTACGACAGTTATCGTTCTTATCCACTTTCGTTTGTTTTAATCAATGTCAGGGCGCTGATAACCTCACCGTTGGGAGCCCATAAGATCCCAAAGCACACACATACGAGGTGCATTCAAGTTCTGAGGCCTCCGATTTTTTTCTTCGCACTGGAAAGAGATAGAAACATGCGCATTGTTTTAAAATGAGGCCACGTTCATTGTCAATACGTCCCAGAGATGGCAGCACCGTACGGAGATGGAATTTTACCGCCAGCGGCGAGAATGAGAACTGTTTTAAATACTTAAAATGGCGACGTTTTCCTTACTTGAACAGCGTGCAATCATTCGTTTTCTGAATTTGCGTGGTGTGAAACCAATTGAAATTCATCGACAGTTGAAGGACACATGTGGTGATGGAGTTATGGATGTGTCGAAAGTGCGTTCGTGGGTGCGACAGTTTAATGAAGGCAGAACATCGTGTGACAACAAACCGAAACAACCTCGGACTCGCACAAGCCGGTCTGACGACATGATCGAGAAAGTGGCGAGAATTGTTTTGGGGGATCGCCAAATGACTGTTGAACAGATCGCATCCAGAGTTGGCATTTCTGTGGGTTCTGTGCACACAATCCTGCATGACGACCTGAAAATGCGAAAAGTGTCATCCAGGTGGGTGCCACGAATGCTGACGGACGACCACATGGCTGCCTGTGTGGCATGTTGCCAAGGAATGTTGACGTGCAACGACAGCATGAATGGGACTTTCTTTTCGTCGGTTGTGACAATGGATGAGACGTGGATGCCATTTTTCAATCCAGAAACAAAGCGCCAGTCATCTCAATGGAAGCACACAGATTCACCGCCACCAAAAAAATTTCGGGTAACCGCCAGTGCTGAAAAAAGTGTCCATGTTCTGGGACAGCGAGGGTGTAATCTTTACCCATTGCGTTCCAAAGGGCACTACGGTAACAGGTGCATCCTACGAAAATGTTTCGAAGAACAAATTCCTTCCTGCACTGCAACAAAAACGTCCGGGAAGTGCTGCGCGTATGCTGTTTCACCAAGACAACGCACCCGCACATACACCAGCCGTGCTGCTATTGCCTCAGCGATTTTCCAGTGGTCAAAACAGACTCCTAAAGAAGCCTTCGCCGCTGCCATGGAATCATGGCGTCAGCGTTGTGAAAAATGTGTACGTCTGCAGGACGATTACGTCGAGAAGTAACGCCAAGTTTCATCGATTTCGGTTGAGTAGTTAATTAGAAAAAAAATCGGAGGCCTTAGAACTTGAATGCACCTCGTACTACAAGTGCCCTTTTCAGATGAAGAACGCTTACTGATGCATCAAACAGATGGTCGTTGGCATGTGCGGCCCTGCAACAATTGTCGGAAGGGACCAGGACGGAGGGAGGAGCTCATGGTCTGGGGAATGCTTTCGTGGCATTGACTGAGTGATATTGTCATTCTGGAAAGCACATTGAATGAATACAAGTATGCATCCATCCTTGCAGGTAGGGGTCAGCATGCTGATTGCTTTTTTGTCAGCACTATGGCATCTATCAGCAGGACCTGTGTCCAAGATGTGTGTGTTTCGAAGAGCACCAGGGTTTACCGTAACCCCATGGCCACCAAACACCCCGGATTAAAGGCCAGTCGGGATTCTGTGAGACCACCTCGATGAGGCTGTTTGCGCGGCTGATCCTCAACCGAACAGCCCAGAGCACATGGCCAAGGCCCTGGAATCGGCATGGCTCCACGACCTCGTTGGATGGTATCGGAACCTCACTGACTCTCGTCCTGACGTCCTCACTTTAAAAGGAATTTATTCAGACTTTTGACGAAAGCTTTTCTTTAGAAAAAAAAAATGGAAAAGTGCGTATGGCATCGTTGACCGGGAGACCCCTATTCAGGGAAGTTCGGCCGCCAAGTGCAAGTCTTATTTCATTCGACGCCACATTGGGCAACTCGCGCACCGGGGATGAGGATGAATTGAATCCTCGAGCGGAGAAAATCTCTAACCGAACCCGGGTCCGCTTGCATGGGCGGCAAGCACGTTCCCACCCAGCTAAGCAGGCGCACTTTTTTCTTAAGATATCAGACTGTAACTGCACATCACGTCGGAGAAACACTATCGAATTCTTGTAGCCACCAGAACTTTTATACCGATTACCTTGTTCTATAACGATGCGTTCAGCCATTCCCTGGGCGAAAAACGTTGGGTAACGAAATCCTGGTAGACTATACGTTAGATGTCTTACCAATGCACTTGCACTACAATGACATCTAAAACACAATATTACAGGGTGATTCAAAAAGAATACCACAACTTTAGGAATTTAAAACTCTGCAACGACAAAAGACAGAGCTAAGCACTATTTGTCGGCGGATTAAGAGAGCTATAAGGTTTCATTTAGTTGTACATTTGTTCGCCATTTCAGTCAGTAAAGTTTTTGGTCCCTTTTTCTTCGAAGGTGCTACTGTAACTGGACTACAGTATCTGGAGATGTTAGAGAATTGGCTGTTCCCTCAGCTCGAACAAGAAGCACAACAATTCATATTTCAGCAGGATGGAGCGCCACCACATTGGCACTTATCTGTCCGTAACTACCTGAACGTCAACTACCCGAGGCGATGGATCGGCCGCCAGGCAGCCCGTGACAGAGCACGTCATCACTGGCCTCCAAGAAGCCCTGATCTTACCCCCTGCGATTTTTTCTTATGAGGCATGTTAAGGATATGGTGTTTCGGCCACCTCTCCCAGCCACCATTGATGATTTGAAACGAGAAATAACAGCAGCTATCCAAACTGTTACGCCTGATATGCTACAGAGAGTGTGGAACGAGTTGGAGTATCGGGCTGATATTGCTCGTGTGTCTGGAGGGGCCCATATTGAACATCTTTGAACTTGTTTTTGAGTGAAAAAAAACTTTTTAAATCCCCTTTGTAATGATGTATAACAGAAGGTTATATTATGTTTCTTTCATTAAATACACATTTTTAAAGTTGTGGTATTCTTTTTGAATCACCCTGTATAACGGGGTTAGATAAATGAAATATACTCATACCAATTGGCAGAACGGAATGACCGGAAGGATGTTGGGACGGAATATGTCAATGTAATATTGCCTGCATAACATGAGATAATGGTGTAAGGTTGAATTTTGAAGAATCTCAACATTTAGCTAATTAGGGTTTCGCAGACATTATCAATGTAAATAAAAATCTTGTGGGGGCAACGGCGTGTGGTAATAAAAATATTTCACCAACTTTAAAATACACGGTGTGGCAGGAAAACGGGGTGTTTCAATTGGTCTGTGAAAGTGGAATGGTATTATCGGTAACACTGAATGTTTGTCATATGTTTCAGGTTGATACACCATTTGCTAAGATGGAGCACTCAAACGGCCGTGAATGTACTGCGACTGACGGCCTTATACAAAAACCGTGGCTATTTTGCTCTGCTGGACGGGAATACCGTAGTCACTTCAACCTTAGACGGAATCATCCTATACCATTGGTACATGCAGTCAAGTTAATGCTGAAAAACTTTGAAGGAGGGAGTGCGCTTATGGAGAAATATCATGAAGAGCCAGAAATTGTGGCACACAGCGATAAATAGGGGAAGTGCAAAATGTTGTAAACAACAATTCAAAGCGTTCTTCGAGACAAACTGCGCAGTCTGTTCAGTATTTTATGGAATGATTTAAAATTGCAGCTCTAAAAGAGGCCGAAATGGAAGTATTTCTGAAAAACGAACGAGTCTGCCTGTGCAACTCTTGACTAAAATTATGAAGAATAAACCGTTCTTAAATTTGCTATGTGTGAGTCACGACGCACATTTTAATCTCAGTAGTTGGGCCAACAAACAAAACGCCGTTACTGACGCAAGGATAATCCTCACGAACCCCATCAGCGATCCGCACACAGCCAGAAAGTAAGTGTGGAGCGCTGCTTCTTCAGCGGGTATATTGCTACGGTTGATACATTCCTCGCACCTGAGATTGAACAGTTTTCTGCAAATGAGTATTGGTTTAAACAAAATGGTGCTACGTCTCATTTTACTCACATTTACACCGCATATTGTTTGAAAGTGGGCGTAACAATGATGGCCACCTACATCATTTTCAAAACACGTGCAGTGTGTGAAATGGACATACGCAACGGTTTCGTTTTTGTGACTGAAAATGTTTTACAATATAATCCTTGGGCTATTTCCTCATATCCAAATCGGCCAGCTTTCCTGCCACCCTCTGTATAAACTACTCCTCCACCGTATAATCTGATCGTAATGAAGGTTTTTTTCTGTGACTATGATCGCGTTATAGGGCCTTAAGCATATCAGACGAGTTTACACACTTCTTGAGGCGATTTAGACGCTCACGTAGCGACCCAGCTGATAAGTCAAGCTAATATTTAGTTGTAACAAGACTATTTGCTGCGCATAAGGCACACAACGTAGAAGATCTTTTAAGTAGGGGCCAGTAAATCTCTACGGAACACACCATAACTTACGCATGTTTTTCTGTTTCTGCCTGGGCGTCATGGTTTCAAGATATCAAGTTCTGCGCAGGATTGAAGATGCCTAGTTTACAACAACGTAATATCAACTCAGGTAGTGGAAAATTGTTTGTTTTCCATTCGTGAGTCGAGTAATGTTTGTTCTATGTGGTGTTATTTTGTACTATATCATCTGTTCGGCTAGGAGTATTCGACTAAACAGCAACACTCGTCCTGAGTTATTGACACTATGCAATTTACGACTGACGTGGTCATCAATGAGGTGCTGACACTTATTTGCCACAGTGGATTATTATCTTACAGAATCACAACAGATGATATTTATTCACAACTTAAAGAATACATTTTGAATCCATATTTCGCTTTTCCCCCTGATCTCTTCTGTCTTCATTCACTTTACGTTCCTAGTCATCAGCTGCTTTGCTATATTTATTCATAACTTAAAGAATAAATTTTGTGTCCATTTTTCGCTTTTTGTCCAGATCTTCTCTGTCTTCATTCACTTTACGTTCCTAGTCATGAACTTCTTTGTCATATTTTGGATAAATTACGGACATACTGTTGTTCGTGCTGAAACCATCTGCCAATGTGTTTCATGGGTCACAACATCTGTGATTATAACCTAGAGCTGGCAGGGATAGATATACGTAACTTTTTACCTCTCCCCTAAGAATTTAAAATATTAGACTTCATTCAGTGTTTGACCGACATGGAATGATAAAATTCCATTTTAAAATCTATCGAACCATTTAAAGTAAGCTTCAGCTTCTTGATTCGAGAATCTTCTAGCATGCTGCTGTTTATTCACATTGAGGAATACAAATAATCACTGGGAATCGAGTCCAGCGCATACAGCGCATGCGGTAGCACATTGAGAAAAGATCATGCAGTTTTTCAGTAGCGACTCGAGATATCGGCGTAGACGTGCATTATCGTGACGTAAGAGGACTTTGTTGTGTTGGAGACATGAAATTTAAGTTTCAGTAGGATTACATAATCCCATCACTATTGCATTGTGAATCCCTCCTGAGCTTTGTTCTTGTGGGCACTGCCCTTGAGCATTATAGGTTTAGCATTCCTGAAAACGATAACGATGGCTTCTTGCATATGGAAGCTTTTGGATTTTGTTTTCTTTGACTCAATATAGCAATGGTTTTGATCCCTTTCTCGGCTCGATCGTGTAACAAAGACTCCATGATAAATCTGCTGCCGGCCGATGTGGCCCTCCGGTGCTAGGCGCTGCAGTCTGGAACCGCGAGACCGCTACTGTCGCAGGTTCGAATCCTGCCTTGGGCACGTATGTGTATGATGTCCTTAGGTTAGTTAGATTTAACTAGTTCTAAGTTCTAGGAGACTAATGACCTCAGAAGTTGGGTCCCATAGTGCTCAGAGCCATTTGAATAAATCTGACATTGCGAGACGTTGGTGAAAGTCACTAACAACACTTGAGCCATCTTCGTCCCACTGCGGTTTTGTTCTGTTGTTGACAGACATGGGCCTTATCGATCGAACGCTCTTAATATAGAAAAATCCGTGCAAACTATCATGCGCAACTACCTTCGAAATCCTTACGTCACCGAACTGACGAACCGTCGCTGCTCTGTCGCCGAGTGTGGAAATGTCAACGCTTGTCACTATCTTTGTGTCGTAAACGGTATAGCTCACCATCTTGGATGCAGAAATAACTACGCTTAAATTAAATAACCCGCGTCTCACAGTCGAAAGCGAACTATAAAAATGTACAACGTTAATTTTCATTCATTTTTATATTTTTTGGTGCTTAAGTGTTTGAAGAGGAAGTACTGTATCATAAACTTTAATTCAATTTTAGTATTTTTAAAAATACTGCAATACTTGATGTTTTGGCGCGATTAAGGGGGTAGGACGTCAAACGGGCCGACTTGGAGCATGAGAGTCAGCACAGGACATTTTAAGCTCTACTGTCTATACTTTTACAAATAAATTCATAAATCCTTGTCACCATGACCAGGAAGGATTGAGGACTCTCACTTATCGCATTGCAAGTTCAAAAATGAAGCAAAATACCTTTTTTTTACGTGTGAAATTTCATCATTTTTTCACATATTAGTGGCTGCATTTGTTACTATAGGAACACTTTTATTCCTAAGTAAGAGAGATTCTTCGATGAATTTTTGATAGCATACAAACAGTAGTTACAGGTGTATGAAACTCCAGAATTTTCCAAATCTATTAAAAAACTGTGGAAAACATTGAGATAATTAGCTACAAATTTGAGTTTTTTCTAAACATGAAGTTTAAAATGTTACAGTTCACTCATTTTTTCATATATTAAATAACTTCTAGAGTTTCATACACCTGTAACTATGGTTTGTATGTTGTGCAAAAGTCATCGAAGAATCTCTCTTACTTAGGAAGAAAAGTGTACCTATAGCAACAAATGCAGCCAGTTGTAAGTGAAAAAATGATGAAATTTCACATGTAAAAAAATGTGTTTTGTTACGTTTTTGAGCTTCCACTGCTATGAGTATGAATCCTGAGTCCTTCGTGATCATGCTGTTAAAGTTTTATGAACTTATTTGTAAAAGTATAGACAGTGGAATTTAAAATGTCCTGTGGTGCCTCTCCTGCTCCAAGTCGGCCCGTTTGACGTCCTATCCCCATTAACACAGTGAAGCAGTTAAAAATGCGAGTCAGACTTCACTACGCGTCATCAACCTAATATAACATTTCAAGATTGTGGTGGATTTCGGGGCTATTAATCCCGTTATTCCGGAACGTTTAGAACGTCTGTTGTGCCCGTGATTTCATCAGGTAATAACGTTCATGAACGTCTGCAGAACTGTCACACGGTGAGCAAATATTAGTAGCGGCCTAGGTCGCACGAAAAGGAAAAGGACGAGTTGCTGATGCTGCTTCCAAGGATCACGATCTGAAAAGATATGTCTTTTATTGTGTGGATAACTTTGAAGGTGCAGGTCGGCACAGACATGTTTTCTCCTGTGGAAGAGCGCGCTGTGGAATTTAATAAATGGCGGGGAGAGCACAGCGGGCTGGCGTGCATTCCTGCCTCAGCGCCAAGCCGGTCTCTGCAAAGGCGTAACGCGGCTCACAAGCTGCGCCAGGCGGCGGGGGTCTTCTGCAGCGGCCCCTCGCAGGGTGAGATTTACGAAGCTCCCTTAATCTATCGTTAACCGTAATTTGTTGATGTATTCATAGGTTGTGTCCCGAAGCACAGAGATTACGCCCCCGGATGTATTCCAGCAGAGAACATCACGCTTCAGTCTTTCCTTGAATATTCAAGCCCTTGTTAAGATTTAACGTATTGTTGTTATCGGTTCACTAGACTGCAGACTGTAAATCTGAGCAGCTATTTCAAGCTTCATATCTTATGTAGTATATTCTTCCTTAGTCCTTGACGAAGAGTACTTTTCAAATTATTTTGGTTTCTTTCTGGCACATTTGTTCGGCCTCTCTATTCTTATTCGTCTTTGTTTGATATCTTTTTGCATACAGAAGAAGCCAATATTCTTGTTGCTATGCTCACAATTTTTCTTCCTCTTATATGTTAAAATTGCATTATTTCTTAGGGAGTCACTCGCATATCTCATATCTTCGAGGTTTTACCATTCATTTCTATCTCTGATAATCCTTCGAGGACAGTGGAGCATCAACCGGACATGAAGTATTTCAATAAAGAAAATTGGAACCAATACCTGTAGTGAATTCGAACGTCATTTGTTCAAAATATACTGGCAGTTTCGACAGGAAAAAGCTTCATCTTCAGGCATCAGGAGTAATCTTGCAACAACGTATGAACCACAAACGACGAAGATCAACTGAGTCTTCTGACGGAAACAGAGCAAATTACTAAGTATTTACACCAGCGTGTGTAACAGAGTGAAAGACGCGCACTCCATTCACCATTCAGTGCTCATATTTCATATTTCTAATTCCAGCATTCTGGTACTCGGTAAAATAATAATTCAGGTAATAATAATAATTTATATGGGTTGCCTGATTTATTCGACGATTTTTACAACTTCTCTCACACTGATCTGTGACAGGAGCTTGGCTCCAGGAATTTTCCTTATTTATCGGCGAGGGCAGCAGTCTTCCTAGCAGCCATGATGGCTCCCCGTTTCCTATCCTTTTTCCGATCGCCAGCGTAGCACGTGGTGGCGTTTGAAAGTTCAGTAGTGGTCAAAGTTTCTCCTATTTTCAGTTCCCCAACCTGCCTTACCAATCTTGTAACTTCTATTTCTGCTCAATTTCAACGACGCCAGGTCCTCTCCCTGTGAAGTTCCGGCCCTATGATTGGCCAGTTCAGGTGCGCGCCTCTTTCTCGCGGGCGGGCGCCAACCGCCCTCCGCGGATGGGTGGTGGACAAAGGGGCAGTAGCTCAGTTCTAGCGTGACCGTGCCGGAGACCGGAGGTGCCGCTTCCAGGAGATGAAGTTCAGTAAGCATGAGCGCCGACGTGCACTGCAGATTCGCGCCCTGCTGCCCAGAGGGAACCTGATAGGTCATTGTGAATAGTTTCGCGTCTTGCGGGTTTTATTGCTTTAGTACGGGAGGCTACCTACCGATCCACGCACAGTAGCATCTTCTTAGTCTTTGGCTATTTCCTGGTGGTGGTTTGCATGTTTGCAACCCCTTCCTTTACTAAATGGGATTCTATTTGATAATGCGGCGATCGTTACTAAAATTCCTTTCCTCTTGCTATCGTGGAGTGTTATGAACGTACGTTAGAGCAGGCTGCTGAACTCGAATCTTTCTTCCCCCCACCCCCATTTGGTTGTATTATTGTTCCATTCTCAGCTATTTAATAAATGAGTCCGTAAATCTTACATTCTCTCTCTTTCCTTACGTGAACTCACCCCTAGTGTAACAGAATAATGCGGAACTATAACGGTTGCTATAAGGTCATGCAGGTCTCGCGCCACTAACCCTTGTATAAAGATTCAATATCGCGAGCCTAGCACGACCATTGCACGCATGGCACCGATAACAGTAGTAATCATGTTCAACTACTCCCGATTGATAAACTGGGAAGTGTTCATGGCTCATTGTGAGTACGTGAGCACTAAATCCACCTGATGTGGTGGAAGTAGTGGCCTCTGTTTTACCTTGCTGGTTTAGAAAAAAAATATCAAAAATCACAGCCCCTACAGCAAGGAATAGTAACCTGTAAAAATGAAAATAAAAACGACCCACCGCTTTTAAGAGCTGTGTGGCCATTGGTCGGCTTGTTACCGGAAGATACGGAATCCAGTTTATTTTGTCTCCGCTGCAAATGCTGGGGTAACATGTATTGTTTCCACGTGGAGACTCTGTCGTTTTTGTGATTGTGGTCATAGCCGATTTGAAATGCTTCGACTTTCAGATATACACGGTGGTCAGAAAAAGTCTGAGGAGCGTGGAAGGGTGTTGCACTGTCGGCTGTGCTGAGAAATAGTCGTTATGAGAAAAATTTCCATACGTTGCTTCTTTTTCGAACTAATTAGCATTGAAGAGAGCCAGGCAAGTCGTTGGGCGCACAAATTTAAGCGGCCCGCCAGATACGATGTCGCCAAACATGTTCTCCATTTTGTTTCCTGTAATTCTACAAGAGAGCCATACAAAAATTGGGCACGGGAAGGTAGTAAAGATCGAGCCCGACCCGAAGACTGATCAGCCTCGTGTGCTGTCATCTACGTTATGGGAACAACTGACGCTAATTGTAGCTGATGCGCCGGCCGGTGTGGCCGAGTGGTTCTAGACGCTTCAGTCTGGAACCGCGCGACCACTACGGTCACAGGTTCGAATCTTGCATCGGGCATGGATGTGTGTGATGGGTTGATTAGGTTTAAGTAGTTATAAGTTCTGGAGAACTGATGACCTCAGATGTTAACTCCCATAGTGCTCACAGCCAATTGAACCATTTTGTAGCTGGTGGGCCGCTTGAATTTGTGCCCAAAATAGCCTGACTGGCTAACTTCAATGCTAATCAACTCGGAATCGGCGCAATGTGTCTAATTCTCGTCTTAACAATTTTTCCTCATCACAACCTACCCTGAACACCCTTACAAGTTTTACACACTGTTTCTGATCACACTGTGTACACGATATCAGTCTGCGACTAAAATTCCGGTTGAAAGTACTGACCTTTATCTTTCCGTTTCTTCAGTAGCAGTAAAAACGTTGACGCGAGGTGGGCGATTATAGCTTAAGCCATCGGCACAGGGATCGTACATCAGAACATGAGTGTATCGAGATGGTAGTGCTGCTGGACGCTCAGATCCGATGCCGCATGTACGTGTGATAGTACAAGGCGATTATATTAAAGTTAAACTTGAAAACCGCTGTAGAAATAACACCACTAGTCAGAATGACGTCAAATTGCAACGGAATATTATCAGGAAAGGGGGAGAACATTTGGCAGAAGAAAAATAAATTGTTACAAAATGTAGCAATAGATGGCATCACAATTTAATAGTGGTCGACTACGAATGACAAATTAATTATACAACAATGCCTAAGGAGTACGTTTGAAGTTAAACTGTACTACTCAGTGTGCATGGGTGTACAGGTGTGATAGTGTTAGTTACGTAAGCCCATCCACCTCGGCAAGGTCACATCACATCAGACTGGAAAAATCAGTTTTTAATTGTCCTAAGGCCAAAAGCCGCTTAAAAAGTGTCAATCAAAATCAGATCGGATTATTAATCCCCATGTAATTGGCACAAAACATTTTCAGTATGCTGTCTACCGTTTTCTGCAACAAGTTGAAATCGAGAAACAGCATGTTCCAAGACTGATCGAAGTGTTTCGGGGTCACGTTCAGAATGTGTTGCACAATGCGTCCCTTCAATGCAGCTAAGTTTGCAGTTGGAACACTGAACACAACATCTTTCAAACAGCCCCACAGCCAGAATCACACGGATTAAGATAAGGTGATCGGGACGGCCAGGCAGTAGGGAATTCGCGGCTGATAATTCTATCATTTCCGGAAAGGCACTTCAGAAACTAGTTAACTGAATTTGCAATCTGCAGAGGTACGCCATCTTGCATAAAAATGATCCCATTCACCCATCCACGCTGTTGGAGAGCTAGAATTACGTGGTTGCACCAAAGACTCTCATAACGCTTACCAGTGACGGTAAAGATAATAGGACCGGAAGCAATTGTCTCCCCGAAAAAATATGGCCCTATGGTAAATGATGCCGCAAACAGTGAACTTGTGGGGATTATGTGGTATGCGTTGATTTGCGTGTGGATTTTCCGTTGCCCATATTCGACAATTGTTTGTATTAACATATTCTGTCAGATGGAAGTGGGCTTCGTCTGTAAACAAAATCTCCCACGGTCAATCAGCATACACTTCCATGCGAGCAAGAAATTCTAAAGCAAAGGTCTCTCTTGGTGGCAGGTCAACAGGAAGCAACTCCTGCACATGGGAGATTCTGAAAGGATAGCATAAAAGGGTATCGTAGGATTTTACGCACCGTGCTCAGGGATATGTGCAATGATCGGGCAATTCTCCGTGCAATACACGTTTGCACACCAGCACTTGTCTCCTCCTACACTGCTGTGGTCACTGCTTCCAATGACGTCGAATCAATTCGTGTCCTCCCTCTATCAGGTTGCACACCAAAAGAACATGTCTTTTCGAATTTCCGAATCATTTTCTCCAGACCCACCGAAGTCATCAGACCAATGCCTTTTTTTTTCAGGCCCTTCCGTGTCCAGAACTTCTGCAGAGCGACGTGTGAACCGTCATCATTCTTGTAATATAGCTTAACAAGCAGAGCGCGATCCTGCATTGAGACTGTCATGCGAACGTCGCAGACGCGAAAGCAGGAAAATCCGTGTATCCGGTGTGTTTATACCAACTTTAGTGTGTCGTGCGCATGGCAGGTGTTTTCGTTTATGTATTCTGACACATATAGCGCTATCTATTGATCAATTTTCACACAATTTTTTTGTTCTGCCATACGTTTTCCACTTCTCTGATAACATTCCGTTATAATTTGACGTCATTCTGATCAGTGGTGTTATTGAAAATTAAAATTTAATTATAATCAACCCGTATTTGTGCCTAATCGTGGTACAACCGATCGCAGCGCTCTCCAGCTGCAGTCGTCGGGTGTATGGAGCTTGCAAATCATACTTCATGAAATGGACGGGTGTAAAATTCTTACCTTAACTCTATTAAAACGCACATTTCCTGCCGTGTCCATGTGTTATTCACGATGTTTTATCTCCAGTCCAGTGCCTATGAAAAAGTAACAAGGCAAGAAGAAAACTACCACGTCTAGTCCATAAGGGCTTCGGCTTATAAAGGTCCATTAGAAAGAGTTGGATAGAAATTTACAGTATCTCACTTCATAAGATAAAAATTATTTCATCAATCTCATTTTTAATGTAAAACCATAAGTACTCTCTTACCTGATCAATGTTTCCATTCAGTGGCAGATACATTATGTCATGTGAAACACAAGATTTAAACAAGGAACTTGAAAGTGCCTTACTGTAAGTGGTGCAAGCTCCCATGTAGATAAATCCAATCGAATAAACACGCTCCTCAGAGAGAGAGAGCGCGCTTATATTTACACAATATTGAATACTACAGAACACGCTTATATAAAATTAATAATGAAGTATTAGAGCTTCTTAGAAAACTACAAGGTGAGGAACGACATAGTTGGAAGCGGTGGGACGCAGACCAGCAGCACATGACGTGTTCCTTTACAACTCTGCGTTTCTACTCATTACGCGACACTGGCGGTGGTTGATTGTCGGCCAAAATTTGCATCTTATCCTCTCCTGAAAGCTTTGATGGTAGATACCTTATTGACATTTAGCTATAACTAACTGTACGAAGGACAGTGCTTTTTTAACGGATCGTCTGTGAGTTACTGCTTGAAAACGCACACTTTCATAACACGCAAGTTGCAATTCGAAAATGCTTTGACCATCCATATGACGTTCGCTGTCATTTTACGACCAAAAAATCTTAAAATTAGTGACCATTTTTCGAAACATCACCAATTTCATGGTGCTTGGAAACGGCATATATTCGTACAAAACCCAGCAAACATGTGCTTCAGCTGAAAGCCAATGTAGTGTCACACCACTCTGTACTGAAGAGAGAGAGAGAGAGAGAGAGAGAGAGAGAGAGAGAGAGCGTCGTGTGACGTAGGTGGCTTTCGCCCATCTCATTGGTCTATTTCAAACATGCGTTCAGAGTATATGACATGCTACATTTTACTCTGCACGTTTAAAGAGCCTCCACCATTTTTCTTCTTTCTTTCCCACGCTTTGACAGCAGGAACTTGGCACGCTCAACGTTCGCAGTCGAACGCACGGAATGTGTGCCGACAGCTTCATCGCCTACGAGCTAACAACTATTGCTCGCTGCTCCCCATAATATCCAGGCAACCTGTGGAGAGTTTAATTTGAATTAGTTCGAAAATGCGGATAACTTCACATTAACGGTGTGCTTTAACAGTATTCACTATCCTTCGTAGAGAAACGCTGCTTTACACGCCGATTTGGAGGGATTTCCTGTTTGACTGGAAGAAGTGCTTCATTCGTACGTATCACTGTGTTCACTACGTTTCAGTTTGTCTGTCCCTGTAACAGGGAAGTGCAGATAACGTTCCGTTTTTAGTGATGCCTGAAATTATATCCTCGTATGTTTGTGAATCGTTACACTATGTGTGTCGCACGATGACGTCAACGACATACAACTCTCTCAAGGGAATGGTCAGACTTGTCATGCCGAAACATGTATTGCTTTTTTTAGCACTGTTATTAACGGCTGGCCACCCCTGGAAATGGCGAGTCGCGAGCGTTGTGCGCATGGTCGGGAAATGCGGCCGTCTTATCGCGGCGTTCACTAAAGAGGAATATCGCTGCACGGTTTTGGCGGAAAGGGAAAACGAATATGCGTTTCTCTGGCATGCACGTCCTTTTAATTTCTGGTACGTACTTCGAAACATACCGTCATGAAACTGGTTAGAGATGTGAAAGGTATTCTGTACATGTTCATCTATACCCCGCAAGCCACTTTACGGTGAACATTCGATCTCCCCTCACAGGTGATGGCGAACTCTGTAAATGTTCTGCTGCTTGCCATGGAGATATACCAAAGACGCCAAATGAAGCAATCAACAGAAAACATGCGTGAGGACTATGTGTTGTGCGACATGGTTATTAAACTTCTAGACGAGCATGCAAATGGCGCAGACATGTGGCTAGAAACAACTGAAACACTCGATATTGCAGACTGTGAATCTACAGGCGGCGAAGACACCGACAAAGTTGAACTCATGAAGACTCTTCAAGTGATAGTGCCACGTACCATCATGAGTTATCTCCGAAGGTAACACCAGCAACTACAATTACCTTATCAGACAAAGAAAAAGCGGTGACATATTGGTTGAACGAAAGTGATAAGAAACGCCTACGTGTCAGTACTGTTCAAAATAAGTATCTCTTTGCCTGTTCTGAACGTGAATTGTATAGATAGAAAAACGAAGCCGCTGGACGACGTAAGAGTCGATGGAAATTGAGACGGAGATAAATGCGCGACTTTTTGAGCTATTTACCGATGCCAGACAACAATCATGTAGTGTCAGCGATACAACTTTGCGTGATTGGGCGTTAGAGATTGCCAAAGAATTTACAGCTTCTCAAAGTTGGATTAGTCGCTTCAAAAGATCACATAAAATTGTGGCAAGAAAAATAACAAAATTTGTATCGAGAAACAGGTCGGAAAATGAAATGACACAAATCGAAATGATAGAAGCTATTCTTACGAATGCAAAAAATAAGATCGCTAGTTTTAGTGAATCGTACGTGTACAATGCAGATCAGTCAGGTTTTCAAAAAGAAATGCGTGCGAAAAGAACACTGTCATTCAAAGGGGAAAAACATATTGAGGCGATTGCGCAGTCCACGACTGCACTCACCCATTCATACACTATAATGCCCATAATTAGTCTGGATGGTTCACTGCTGCCTAAACTATATGTGTGTCTTCAAGAACCAACTGGACGTTTTGGACCACGTGTCAAAAGAACAATGTTCTACGCAAACAATCTTGTGGTAGACGCATCGAAGTCTGGAAAAATGGGAAATGAAAACGTGACACTTTTCATGCGTCATGCTTTTCTTCCGTTCTGCGGGAACAAATCTCTTCTCCTTCTAGATTCGTGGTCAGGTCATAAAATGTCTGATACATTAAAAGCTGTATTTCGAGCCCACCCTGACAAAGAAGTCGAGATACTTTAGATTCCACCCGGCACGACGAACGTAATGCAACCTTTAGACAGAGAATTTTTCCGTCAGTGAAAGGCATTTTACAGAAAACTAACAGAGAAAATTATTGTGTGCAGATCATTGCAATTTCCTGTCTATCACCGTGACAATATTCTCAAGCTGTAATCAGTAGTACGTTACCAATTTTCTTCCCCACGGTTTCAGAATTTGATTAAATATGCGTGGCACTCCTCGAAATATACTGATACTAGGCCTCATTCATTCCTAACACCAGCCCAGTCTGTGATTCGCAGGGCTGTCATATGTCGTCTTTGTTTGTATGTTCTTGGTGCACAAAAAACCTATGTTTTGGACATTGTATCAATATTTCGCATTTTTGCGGTAATTACAAGAAATAAAATTTGGACGTCTTCTAAACCGTACATTTATTTGTGTCTATTTCATAGCTATTTGGAAAGAATGTTGTAGATAACATATCAGCCATATTTGTCAACGAATGTTTAATTATCATACGATCGCTTTCACTGGGGGAATCAGCTATCTCACTGCTGTGGCAAGAGAGCGGCGCGTAGCTAACGCCACCTTGTCCCTAGATGGCGTTGGTATAACGTAGCGAGAGAGGTCACGGTTTTACAAGAGGCAGTTACAAGCGCGGAAACCATGCGACAATAATGTCTTACTTCATAAAATTTTTTACAGACTTCCAGGTCATGTCAGCAGCTAAAATTCTGCTTACAGACTTCTTGCAATGTTAACTCACAGTGGTAAAAAAAGCAACACAGGTTTCCACGTGACAAGTCTGACCATTCCCTCGTCAGTTTAGGAGAAACATCTTGCTGGTAGTTGTGAAAAGTGAGTGGTTCAGGGAACACAGCGATACCTGCTGGGTACCTAGTGACCAGGTATTACAGCTAAAAGTGCAAGTTCAAACAGGTCCAACGCAGAAAAATACACATCGAATTTACTGTATCATAGTTCAATTGTAATTATTTCTCATACTGATCGGTGGGTTCATCCAGATTTAGAGTTCTCTGACAAACGATTGTTACTGGAGGAACAAATTTAACACAATCAGTAGACAAAAAAAGCTTAGTAGCAATACGTACGTGCCATTAATGATGTCAATCGCACAAGAGGATGGCTACTGAATGTAGTTCTGTGAAGTCTTAAAATAATTATTGGGCATGGGAGCAGACGGGAACTTACTTGTGATGAGATCAGGTATTTATTTATGTTAGTGACAGCGGCAGTCATACTTTGTTATAAGGGAATGTTTCAGCTGTGGTTACGGCAATCGAATAGAGGGGCACCAACACACTAGTCTCTCCGTTGTATAGATTCCGTCATAAAAGTTCGCTTCTCTGTAAGTTTAGTACAGTCATTTAGTAGTGTTTGTGTCCGATCCAACATCTCACTGAGGAGGGAATGGGTGGATGAAGGGGATTTAACGTTCCGTTACTTTTGTTCGAGAGATAATTGAAAAGAGTTGGTCACTTCAGAAGAAGCAGCGTAATTAATCTCAAACACTCGTTTTACGTAGCAAAAGCAGAAATTACAGCTTTCATCCGTTTAATTATAATTCACATGATTCGAGTCGAAATAACAGCAAAATGCTAATTGAAATAGGAAGACTGGCTCACCAAAAATCTTCTTTTTTGCATGCGAAATGCATTAGAAGAGATAGATTGATTTTTCCAGTTAGCCAAAGCCTGAGATTTATTTGAGATTAAGGAGACCCATTACTTTCTAAAACCTTAATACTAGCGATCGAGAAGCTGGGGATTTATCTTACGTAAAGACACTCGAACAGGATTCAATCCTCGCTGTATTACACATTAGACAGTTTCTACTATATCTGTCGACAGCTGAAATAAAATCTTTTATCTGAAATTTAACCCACTTAAATATAAGTATTTAATATACTAGAAAATAGCATATTATTTGTGTGAAGTTTCTAGGAGAAAGCATTTCAACAATATCTCCCAGGTTACGTAAAACAATATCATAGGGCAAAGCACCAGAGAGGTCAGTTTGTCTTTATTTTAAGGCGTGTTCACTGTAAGGAGATTCTCAATGCAATATGTAAGTCACTCAACGTCAGTTAGATACATAGCTTTCGTTATAAACCCATTCATGGATCACAAAAATCTTGTTAACTAAGTACATAATGTCGGTCAGCTACGATCATCTCCAGACCTGGTATACTCATGTCTTTAAAGTGTCAACATGCCTGGTATAAGTGTCCATGGTACTCTCAAGTGTTCCTAGATTTTGGGGCGAAGCTTGTACGGCTGATTGATGTAACTATACAATCTACATACGCAGTGACGCGAATTAGATAATCTACTGGATTCATTCAGTTTCGAAGACTGGATTTATGACAAAATAAATGTCTCTTGAATAGCTGTGAAAACTTTCTGCGAAAGTATCACCACATGTAGATACATTGTATTATGTATCATTAATTAAAAAGTAGCGCATACTCGTGCGCGTAATGTATTTTAAGGTATTTAATTTATATAGGCTGTTTACTACCTGCTTGCCAAGCTAGATGGTAAAATATAAATAGATAACATATTAATTTTACCTTGCGTAATGAGAGATGTTGATAGATTCTATCGAGGGATGTTATGGGGTTGTTCTGCTAAGCTACAGTTTTTGTTGTTGTGGTCTTCAGTCCCGAGATTGGATTGATGCAGCTCTCCATGCTACTCTATCCTGTGTAAGCTACAGTAGAAGCGTGTAAATGTAGGTAGCTAAGATCTCTCACAGCAGTCCATCAACAAGGAGGATAGTGTACACTGTTCGGGTACTTTCAATGGCCCGAGTGGAATCTGCCACGCAGTATTGCATTCTTACCCGTCAAGGTGCACATCCGCTAAGCATACAGAAGTTGACTGTTACTTATAATGGAACGTACATTCTGTTCATTAATGTAAATACATCGATTTTTAGTGACTTTCAGTTACTAAGCTTCTTGTTCATGGAGGAAAAACTGCTGAACAGTTAGTCATGACAGCGTAGTATTTTAAAGGAGATGTAAAAATCAAGTGTGCTGACAGATAAATTTTATAATTTCGAGAGGACTGATGCAAGTCAGAGAGCTTTAGAGCCAGCAGTGTAATACGTGTTAGGGAGTGGAGACAGCTTCACTCACAACAGTGTGGCCAATACCTGTATTCAGAAATTTCTACATCCCCAAAAAATTGGGAGACCTTACTTTCGGCATTGCCCTCGAATTAAGAGCTCCAGTACGCTGAAAGCGTGAATATATGTGGCCTCTGCCTACATCACCAGTATTAACTAAAAATTGTCGCATGATGTTTTCTTTTTAAAAACCATTTTACTGGTGGCTATGTTTCTTTTGTTTACTGTCTTAGTTGATTCACATATGAGATTATGGTGACTAGTCTGAAACGTAAATGTTCATCTTTAAGCAATTACCCGAGTCGTTTTCATCCAATTCATGAAATATTTTCATAGTATATCATTTATACATTACGAACTGTTCTCAACAGTTCACATTTGACCTTTCTGTGTCCTTGATGCTGCTATTGTACACAAATAGGCAAATAAGTCAGAAAACTAAAGGAAAAGTATGACTACGTAATGTTATTGGTTCTTCTGTAAGAGTGATGTAGGTCTTTCCCATTTTGTTAATACCATAGGTTAAAAAAAAGGTCATTATATCTCATCGATATGTTTCGTTTCAGGGTGATGGGCTTCTTTTTGAGCAGTGCGGCAGTGCCTGTACGGTTGTACGACACACAGAGTGGTCTTTCCCGTGTTTAACATACAATGCACGGAAGAATCGTTTAAAGCATATCGCTTCCACCGCTGTAGTTCGCCGGGTTATGTATTCCGCCTGCGTAGTTGATACCGCTGCCAGTGATGGAGATCTCACGTATAACTGGCATTGCAGAAACCATCAGTTGCAGTTGTTATACTTATTCTGGAAGTTCATCACACATTGACTGTACTTTTGAAACATCTCCCTAATCGTTTTACTGTTTGCCCATAGATTTTTCGGTAATGAGTGATAGCACTTCACCATCATATCATATCGTATTATTCTCACTTCTAGTATTCCACTTCCACGATGTTGCCAGTCCCTTTCCTGTAGTCTTCTGACATCCATCGCTTCCAAGGCATCTCGCCCCAAGCTACACCTAGGGCGCCTACACTATCTTCTACCTGATACGGTACACTGTCACAATTTATCTGGCCATAGACTATCGTCTGTCCCCTTTAGCTGTTCATGCCTCCTCTTTAGCTGTCCATGCCATTTCAGACGTTTCATCTCTATGGTGTCTCTTATTATGGTACTCTTATGTCGGTTTTTGGAAGACTGTCCATCTTGGATATGCCACAACTTTCCCTCCTAAAGTCCTTCATTAGGGGAAGCAACTTGTTTCTCTGACACATTTCTACTGCACACGGTTCTGAAGCATACATACCGATATATTTAAGAAGTGAACGATGTACCAACTCCTTGATCATTTTTCTTATTTTGCCCTTCCCTGCCGTATGTTATAATTTATTACATCTTCGATTTTTCCATTTGATATCATGGCCCCCAGATGTTTAAGACTAACATCCTGTGATATTACTAACTCCAGTCTCAATATTGCCTGTGTTATTGTTGACAACCTTCAGATATTAGATTCTTCTCAAGTTAATTGTGAAATCCTGTCTATCATATTCCTCTTTTAAAATCTGAATCACGTGCGCATCATCATCCCAGTCTCCTGCTACGATGATCAGGTCATCAGCAAAGAGAAGTATGTGTTCACAATCTAGCCCTCCAGAGGGATTCCCATGCCTTCACACTGGCTCCTCCAGGGATTTAAGTTCAGCTTCCAAGTAAATAAAAAAAAAATAAAAAAAATAAAAAAAACGTGAGTGCTACGGGGCATTGGGCATTCATTGTGCAGGCTTTTGTAACAGGAAACTCCGACGACACTGAATTTCCTACTTTGGCAGCACTCACACAATCGGTATAGAATTGTTTAGCTGCTATGATGTACTGTTTCACATATAGTGGGTCGGCACTCCATCATATACCAGCGGTGTGGAGGTAGCGTCTTCAGGTAATAACCTCAGTCTTTTTGGTTATCAGTTCGAACCCAGCCAGTACTTACATTCTGAATACAAATCTTCAGCAAAGACGGTCGAAGACTTCCACCATATGAAACCCTCTTTCTGCTAATGGCCTTGCGAAATAGGCTGGAGGAGCGGACATAATTTCAGGGCACTCTCTTGCCGTTAGTTTGGGGAACTTCGCCTGAATGCGGAAGACTCGGCAGTAATGAACGGCATGAGGGTGCAGAACACATAATTTGTGTCAACAGGAGATATGGCCTGTAGTTAAAAATGTGTCAGGATTATATCTACGTGGTAAAGGATCTAGGATTAATCCCACATTTCGATCTCCGTCAGAGGCTGCCAAGGGGGAGATTACCACGACAAAAACATGGAATAACCAAAAGAGGACACCATTCTATGAGTCGTAGCACGTAATGTTAGAAGTTTGAACGTAGCAGAAAGGCTGAAAAAGCTGAAAACTGAAATTCAATTGCTTAATTAAGATATTGTAGTGTCACCGCCAGACACCACACTTGCTAGGTGGTAGCCCTTAAATCGGCCGAGGTCCGTTAGTATACGTCGGACCCGCGTGTCGCCACTATCAGTGATTGCAGACCGAGCGCTGCCACACGGCAGGTCTAGAGAGACTTCTTAGCACTCGTCCCCAGTTGTACAGCCGACTTTGCTAACGATGGTTCACTGACAGATTACGCTCTCATTTGCCGAGACGATAGTTAGCATAGCCTTCAGCTACGTCATTTGCTACGACCTAGCAAGGCACCATTATCATTTGCTATTTATCTTGTGATGCATGTACCGTCAGACCGATGCTCACCAATTATGGATTAAAGTTAAGTATTCCAGAAGTTACGTACTTTTTATACTAGACTCAACTCCTTGAACTGTTCCAGACCTCACGCCAGCATGCGTGAGCTTAAACGCGTGCCTTTCGGCTATCTCATAGTGGCTTGGCTGTCTTGCCAAGCCACAACAGTTTGTCGACGAGGACTTCGCGTTCGTAACTATACAGACTGATTTACTTGTGTAATGGCTTCGCCACCATCTCCAGATGTACTGTCCGAATTTTATCGCTTGCAGAACCAGCAGACGCAGGCCTTACTGGATGCCCTTGGACAGCTCGTCCAGGGTCAACGTGCAATGCAAAACGATGCGACCGCCGCCGCTCCACCGCTCCCGCAGCCACAACACGCAGTTGCACCACCTTTTCGTCCTTTTGATGCGGCACTGGAAAGCTGGACCGAGTGGTCACGCCAATTTGGATTCCATCTCGCCGCCTACAGAATTCAAGGTAACGAGCGGCAGCCCTTTTTGTTATCATCCGTAGGCGTCCAGACGTACCGTGTGATAGTGAAATTATTTCCCCGACGCGACGTAGCAACTCTGTCCTACGACGAAATTTTGTCTGCATTAGATGCATATTTCAAATAATCAGTCAATGTAGTTGCAAAAACGTATACCTTCTTTCGTACAAAACTTACAGCCGGTCAAACTAATCGGGAGTGGGTTGCAACATTGCAAGGCCTTACTAGGGATTGCGCTTTTGAGTGTAAATGTGGACTCCCTTATTCAGATACTATGGTACGTGATGCAATTGCAGATAATGTTTCTGATGTTCGTATAAGGGAACAGATTTTGAAACTAGTCAATCCCTCCCTTCAACAAGTGATGGACATATTGGATCGGCAGTACACACTTGACTTTGCTCAGGAATCATTTGAAACTTCACTGGCCGTGTGTCACAATAACCGGCCCGCCGGGCGCGCTGCACGGAACAGTAAACAGCCCTCGCACCCGTCCGCGCAGCTACCGCCAAGCACTCAGCCACGTGTGCCACCGTTAGTAATTTTGCCAAAACCTTCCGGAAAATTGAGACTTTGCGTGGACTTCAAGGCAACAGTGAATCCCCAACTAGTGATTGCAACTTTTCCTTTACCCCGCCTGGAAGATCTTTTTGACAAACTGTGCCCGGGTAAATATTTTTCGAAGTTGGACCTAGCAGATGCGTACTTACAAATACCGGTGGACGAAGAATCCCAGCGCATCTTGGTGGTTAACACACATCTTGGTTTGTATCGATTCAAACGACTGCCAATTGGGTGTGCATCTGCCCCTGCAATGTTTCAGCAAAATATACAAACTGTTTGTGCATCGGTCCCTCTTGCAGCAAACTACACTCCTGGAAATGGAAAAAAGAACACATTGACACCGGTGTGTCAGACCCACCATACTTGCTCCGGACACTGCGAGAGGGCTGTACAAGCAATGATCACACGCACGGCACAGCGGACACACCAGGAACCGCGGTGTTGGCCGTCGAATGGCGCTAGCTGTGCAGCATTTGTGCACCGCCGCCGTCAGTGTCAGCCAGTTTGCCGTGGCATACGGAGCTCCATCGCAGTCTTTAACACTGGTAGCATGCCGCGACAGCGTGGACGTGAACCGTATGTGCAGTTGACGGACTTTGAGCGAGGGCGTATAGTGGGCATGCGGGAGGCCGGGTGGACGTACCGCCGAATTGCTCAACACGTGGGGCGTGAGGTCTCCACAGTACATCGATGTTGTCGCCAGTGGTCGGCGGAAGGTGCACGTGCCCGTCGACCTGGGACCGGACCGCAGCGACGCACGGATGCACGCCAAGACCGTAGGATCCTACGCAGTGCCGTAGATGACCGCACCGCCACTTCCCAGCAAATTAGGGACACTGTTGCTCCTGGGGTATCGGCACACCGTTAGGCCGTCTTCCGCTCACGCCCCAACATCGTACAGCCCGCCTCCAGTGGTGTCGCGACAGGCGTGAATGGAGGGACGAATGGAGACGTGTCGTCTTCAGCGATGAGAGTCGCTTCTGCCTTGGTGCCAATGATGGTCGTATGCGTGTTTGGCGCCGTGCAGGTGAGCGCCACAATCAGGACTGCATACGACCGAGGCACACAGGGCCAACACCCGGCATCATGGTGTGGGGAGCGATCTCCTACACTGGCCGTACACCACTGGTGATCGTCGAGGGGACACTGAATAGTGCACGGTACATCCAAACCGTCATCGAACCCATCGTTCTACCATTCCTAGATCGGCAAGGGAACTTGCTGTTCCAACAGGACAATGCACGTCCGCATGTATCCCGTGCCACCCAACGTGCTCTAGAAGGTGTAAGTCAACTACCCTGGCCAGCAAGATCTCCGGATCTGTCCCCCATTGAGCATGTTTGGGACTGGATGACGCGTCGTCTCACGTGGTCTGCACGTCCAGCACGAACGCTGGTCCAACTGAGGCGCCAGGTGGAAATGGCATGGCAAGCCGTTCCACAGGACTACATCCAGCATCTCTACGATCGTCTCCATGGGAGAATAGCAGCCTGCATTGCTGCGAAAGGTGGATATACACTGTACTAGTGCCGACATTGTGCATGCTCTGTTGCCTGTGTCTATGTGCCTGTGGCTCTGTCAGTGTGATCATGTGATGTATCTGACCCCAGGAATGTGTCAATAAGGTTTCCCCTTCCTGGGACAATGAATTCACGGTGTTCTTATTTCAATTTCCAGGAGTGTATCTGGACGATATTGTGATCTCCGGGAAGACGGAAGAAGAACATTTAGCCAACCTCAGAACATTATTTCAGGTCTTGCGACAAAATGGTCTTCGCTTGCGGAAGGATAAATGTGTGTTTTTTGCTCGGGACTTACCCTATCTGGGCAATGTACTAAATGCCCAAGGCATACATCCGAGTCCAGAGCACCTCCGTGCCATACAAGACTTGCCTTCGCTGTAGAATTTGAAGCAGCTACAGAGTGTGCTGGGAAAAATATATTATGATCATCGCTATGTGCGCCACGCCTCTTCTATTTCAGCGCCGCTTCATCGCTTACGCCGTAAAGGTGTTCCGTTCGTCTGGACGACGGAATGCGAACGCGCCTTTCGCCAGTTGAAATCGGCGTTGCTCTCCAATACTTGCCTTACGCCATTCGATCCCCGAAAGCCCCTTTTGTTGATGGTGGAAGCATCAGATTTCGGGATCGGTGCTGTGCTTGCGCACAAAGATGGTTCGCATGGTCGCCCTATTGCCTTTGCGTCCAAATTGCTCTCGTCTGCGCAAAGAAATTATTCACAGATCGACAAAGAAGCCTTGGCTCTCGTATTTGGTGTTTCATGATTTCTTGTATGGTCGTCACTTTACCATCATCACAGACCACAAACCTTTGACATCGCTTTTCCATCCGAACAAGCCTGTACCTCCACGTACAGCGCAGAAATTCATTCACTGGTCTATTTTCCTCTCGCAGTACCGCTACGATATCTTGTATCGGTCCACTGCTAAGCACGGAAACGCCGATGCGTTGTCCCGTTTGCCTGTTGCTGAGGATAGAGCATTCGATTCCTCCAAACTTGCTTGCATGTTCATTGATTCGGAAACCGATGACGTGGTCGAATCGTTTCCGATTGCTTTTCGTCGTGTAGCTACAGCCACAGCTGCAGACCCTGTCCTTGCTACCGTTCTCCGTTTTGTTGCTACGTAGTGGCCCTTGTCAAAGTCACGGATCGAGGATCCGTTGGTTCGCCGATTTTTTGCTCACAAGGAGAGAATTTTTGTACGACGTGGTGTTTTGCTGTTGCGTTATGATAATGATCAGTCCAGGGTCGTGGTCCCACGTTCGTTACAGTCCTCTGTCTTACGGCTTCTCCACCAAGGACAATGGGGTATAGTGCGAACGAAACAACTTGCTCGTTAGCACTGTAACTGGTTCGGAATCGATGCCGCGATTACGAACATGTGCTCTTCTTGCATGGTGTGTGCCGAACAACAATCAGCACCACCGCGGAAAGTCTTTGCATGGCCAAAAGCCACTTCCCCTTGGCAACGCTTACACATCGATTTTGCTGGTCCATTCTGGAATGCTCGATGGTTGGTTGTTGTCGATTCCTTCAGTAATTTTCCTTTTGTTGTCCGGATGTCTTCCACGACGTCATCTGCCACCATCCAAGCGTTATTCGCTATCTTTTGCATAGAAGGTCTTCCACAGACTATTGTTTCCGACAATGGCCCCCAATTCATGTCCGCAGAATTTCAGTCATTCTGCAAGGCCAATGGTATTCAACATCTGACGTCCGCGCCGTTTTCGCCACAGTCAAGCCGCTGAACGATTGGTCAGGACTTTCAAGTCACAGATGTTGAAGTTGAAAGAGTCGCATTCTCGGGAGGACGCGTTATTGCTCTTTTTGTCCTCGTATCGCTCTCAGCCCCGCGATGGTCGCTCGCCGGCTGAGTTGCTCCACGGTCGCCCTCATCGAACCTTGATGTCTTTGCTACATCCGCCGCATCAGGTTCCTGTGCAGCGGCAGACACCTGCTTTTGCCCCAGGTGACGTTGTATACTATCGCAACTAACGATGTTCACGGCGTTGGCTCGAAGGGCGCATTCTTCGCTGCCTCGGCCGCGCTATGTATTTGGTTTTGGGGGCCTCTGATGAGGTGCGTCGGCATCTCAATCAGCTGCGCCTCTGTCGTCGCACGGGTTCTGCCGCTCGCCGTCTGCTTTCAGCGACGGTGCCGTCCAGTCAGCGCCCTGGGGACTCATCTACTGACTCGCCTCATCCCCAGGTGTTACCGACGCTCCCTTCCATTTTGACCCATGGCGACGCGCCGCCGCCTATTCTCCCTCCGGCGACGCCCGCAGTGGACGCGTCGCTGCAACCGCCGGGCGTCTCCCTGGGTCACGCGCCGCCGATCGCTTCCCGTGACCAGTTGTCCTCCGTCATGGAATTCTTGCCTGCTCCGGACCATATGTTGTCTTCGCCCGTCGGGTGTCCCGGCTCGATGGAGATCGACCCTTCGGCCCCTCGTGTATCTCTACGGGCGCATACACCGCATGTTGGCGTGCACCCTGGACTAGGTTTTCAGGCGTTTCCTAGCTCCCCTCGGACCGAATGGCAGGGTGCGGGTGGCACAGTCTCGCCAGTTGTTAGGCTCCCCACTTCGTCGCATACGTCAACATGGGGTCCTCTCCACGGCGGGCGGAAGCTTTATGCCACTATCGTCCGCCGATTTGCGGGGGAGGAATGTGGTATCACCGCCAGACACCACACTTGCTAGGTGGTAGCCTTTAAATCGGCCGCGGTCCGTTAGTATACGTCGGACCCACGTGTCGCCACTATTAGTGATTGCAGACCGAGCGCCGCCACAGGTCAGGTCTAGAGAGACTTCCTAGCACTCGCCCCAGTTGTACAGCCGACCTTGCTAGCGATGGTTCACTGACAGATTACGCTCTCATTTGCCGAGACGATAGTTAGCATAGCCTTCAGCTACGTCATTTGCTACGACCTAGCAAGGCACCATTATCATTTGCTATTTATCTTGTGATGCATGTACCGTCAGACCGATGTTCACCAATTATGGATTAAAGTTAAGTATTCCAGAACCTACGTACTTTTTTTACTAGACTCAACTCCTTTAACTGTTCCAGACCTCACGCCAGCCTGCGTGAGCTTAAACGCATGCCTTTCGGCTATCTCATAGTGGCTTGGCTGTCTTGCCAAGTCACAACAAATATATTCGAGATCAATGAAGTGAAATGGAAAGGACTTCTGATCTGACGAATATAGAATAATATCAGCAGATGGAAATACCATAATGGGAATAGGATTCAATATGAGTAGGGAGGTAGGGCTGAGAGCGACCTACTGTGTACAGTTCTGTGATTAGGCTGTTCTCATCAGATTAAACAGCAAACCTACACTGACAAAATAGCTGTGGTATAAATACCGATGTCGCAAGCAGAAGATGAAGAGACAAGGAAATCAAATGAAGATACTGAATGAGTAATTCATTTTGTAAAGATAGATGAAAATCTTTAAGCATTAGTCAACTGAAAACGAGATAGATGAAAAAAGTTAGTATCCTGCTTATTCTTTCAAAAGGGGTCGCCATAACTGTTAACAAGTTTATCCCACTGTGAGACAAGATTTCATGCCGTCATGGAAAAATGGCTGCAGTTGCCCAACCACGATTGTACCGAGGCGCGCACCACTTCGTCAAAAAAAAAAGTAACAGCTGAAAGTATTCGTTCAAAGCTACCACAGTATGTAAGTCAGATGACAGACTGTATGGAGAACGTGTAATGGCTTCCCAGCGAAATTTCTGCAGCGTAGCCGAAACGACTTTGGCAGTATGTGGCCAGGCATTATCGTGCCATAGAATGATAGTGTCCGACGAAATTCCTGGAAGAGTGATTGACAATGTACTTAAGATTTTGCAAAGTGTACACATACCGCTGTGGGTTAATTGTGGTCTCATGTTCCAGACATTCGATTAGCAGTGGGCCCATGTAGTCAAATCCTGTCCGGTACCATGTGCTGCGATCTAGGGAAGGGAATGGAAACCATCTGGGCGCGTACTTCAAATATGTCACTCGGTTACTGCCTCCTCTTTATTTTAACAATAGTCGCTCTCTTGAGAACTTCTCAACATACTTAACCCAAATAGTTAATATCCAATCAGCCTTCAAGACACCTCCTATGAATAAATCATACACATAGACAATAATCCAACGTAAAAAATTTCAAAGGCTGTCAGTTTCCCAACTAAGTACAAAGTAAATACAGATAATGAATTTGCGAGGAGAAGATTACATTAGCATATGCATCATTACATTGATATCTGCACGAATAATGTACACTGGTAGCTTGCCAGATACATGAAATATGGAAAAAATTCCAAGAAAATTGCACTTACCTTTACACGAAGTATATTGAATTGGCAGTTTCCAAATGTTTGAAACAGAGATAAGTACGAATTTATAAGACATTATTCACCATAAACATGAGAAAACACCCTACAAATAGGGCAAATTAATTACAGTGCATTGAATATTCACAGTTATGTTTAAGATGAACCTACATTAACCAAACATACTTTAACAAACTTCAAAGCAGTTATATAATGACTTACAACCTATAGCAAGAAAATGGTTGCTCAGAACTCAAAGTTCACCATAATGTAATGATCACATTTCAAAAATCATCAAAGCTATCAAACATTATTCCTTGTACTTTTCTTGCCGTTTTAAGATCATGGTACATACGCATGCAGCATGATCCGAATAGATAGTGGGCCATAACTCTGGAGGACGTGGGGTTTTCAGGTCGACTTGTAACACTTATATCGATTGGTGGCAGGTTTTTTATTCGGTAACTGTGTAACTGTAATTATAAACTGTGTGTTCTTTGTTAGTTATGGCCATTTATTTGTGACAGGGAATTTAGAGTTCTGTAATATAGAAAAAACTAAATGATGAAATTTTATAATATGTGTATATTTAGAAGATAAACATTGTAAATTGGAAGCTGGTTCATGCTTAGGGCAATTGTGTTTGTAATATATAAAAGACGTAGGGAAGACCCCCCGCAATCGGAAGACCCCCCGTAACAGAAGTGGTTCGGCGCGATGTAAAAGGTGGTTTTGGTAGTCGAAATCATAGACTTACTAAATAAAAACTAGACCGCGCATTGGCGCTAGTGTCGCGTCCCCACATTGAACGTGATAGAAGCCGCCATTTGCAGGGAAACAGTGCGTAAACAGGGTTCGTTCGTGTGCTGCTTTTAATTGTAACAGTATAATGGAAGCAAAGACGAAGACGGAAACAATGTTACATTTGACAGGTCAGTCATTTCTGGTTGTTTGTTACTTTCTATTACTTGTATATAGTATTTTCAAGGAGAAATAACACATCATGAGCGTTTGTTTTTGTATAGGTTTCCCCTTACAAACGATTTTCTAAATCAGAAATGGATAGTTGCTACTCGGAGAGAGAACTTCCAACCGACAGCAAATCATTTGTTGTGCTCTCTTCATTTTGAAGAGAGTTGTTATATGGAAAATTATGTAAGTATACGTTAACTTAAGGACGATGCTATAACGACAGTATTTGGATTTCCAACTCATTTGAAAAAGGTATAGTGTCCTGGAAATCGTGCAATATAGGCCTAGGTTAAATAGTGTGGAAATACTATCAGTGTGTATAATTTTGAACGTTCCTTTTCCAGGTTACCAAGGCAATCAAATATATATTAAGTATGAATCAGAGGTAGGTCGAATAATTGCGTTTAGATACTTAACATGTGTTGTCAGGTGGTGATTATACTTCCTAAATGGTCAAATATTTGATCAAATGTTGCAAACTCAACCACTTTTAGAGGTGCTATCAGTGTTAAAAACTAAGGTGCGAATGAAATTCCTAGCGTATTTAAAGTGATATGGGTTATTACAATTAATCATACCAAAATTCGAGTGTAGACAATACTGTGCTAAACAAAAGTAAGCGTGCAAAATGTACACAGTTGTCGGCAAAAAGCGAACGGGACCTGACAGGAAAATTACGTGGATTAAATAATAATCGTACTGTCTGCTACTTTAAAAGTTTCATGTAATAATCTAACGCAAATAACTCGATGTAAAATCGCTCCATCTTGTCAGGAAAGAGCCTTACATTCTTAAATTTCGCGTCTCTATGCAGACATACTTCGGAAATCAGGAAACTTCATTCATTTAAGTATATTTTTAAAATAGACTTGAATACTCAGTACTTTTTTAAACAAAAATGTGTTTAATTTGTGCATCAATTTGCTCTTTTTGCGTCTCGTATACTTCAAATGACAACCCCAGTATTAGGATTCATCCCTGCAAATGGCGGCGATCAGCTGCTTCAATTGGGGGACAGTTGCCTCGCTTCTCCGCTACGGCGTGGTAGGGGCTTGGTCGAAATAGGCGGCTACCTGTTGGGAACGATACGCAGTCAGTGGTTCGCCGTTGCACGGTACCCATCGACTGTGCCAAAGGAGGCAATCGTAAGCCGCTTTGCAAGGAATTTTGCCTCGGATGTTTATTTGGCTGTTGCATTGTACTCTGGGCCATAAGGAATGGCTATAACACATTAAAAATTCGTCACCAAGAAGAAATTGTATGGAGCATTCAAACATCAAGAGCGGTGAGTACAGTTAGCCGCCACGTCGCTTGCTACCACTACTTCGCCACTGCTCCACAAACTTCATACATACAGAAATGTATCAGAGCATGGAGCAGTTAATTTGTGCTAGTGATTTTAATAATAATCCAAGTGCTATAAAAATATGTTTAGAGCCCTAACTTTTATTCTGATCATGAACCTATGCAGGATCGCCACCTAAGAGTTCAGAAAACCGAGTATCCTGTTTCGAATGAACTAGTGATTTATTTATGTTTGTTAAACGTGCAAGGATTAGCAAGAGTTGAAGTTAGTTACAGTGTTGCAAAAATGATCTCAGTTTACTGCAAAGTATCGTTTGCGACAATTCGGTGCCAGACTGTGTAAATGTTACTGTCTAAAACACCTGTTTCGCAGGTGATGAATAAAGGCAAATAAGTTGTACTCATTTGAAACTTAATTTTGATTTGATTACTGTCATAAACGAATTTTTGAAGTTAATTGAACATCAGTGTTAAATGATTTGCTTTGAAAAGAGTAAAACCATAAACTTTCGCAATTGAAGCTAAGAATTGAATGTATCTGAACTGAATTTCGATACTGAAATAATCATAGAGTTTGGTTAGTGATACAACATCAGTTTATGGGTCTCCACCATACTCTCCTCATATTAGAAAGCTAATTGGAATATTATTGCTACTAAGGAAATCTGATACATTTCTATAAATGGGAGTATAAACAGTGTAACTGTGGTATTATTTACTTTTAATTGTGGCATTTATATGTCAGTTAAGTCAGAAGCCCCTCCATGTCCAACTTCAGTTCGGTGCTTCCTGCAGCAACATCTCAGTACTGAGTCACGTAATGATCATGATTGTAACTGTCATTATTATGATTCGGGTACGATTTTGCTTTCTGTGATTACTGGTTTGTGCATTATTGGTAACTACTACTACCCACAGCTTAGATTGTCCTATATCCGTTTGTATCCAGTGTGCTATTGAAAGCGAATCTTAGTTGAAATCACTTCATCAACTAATATTCAATTATCTTAAACGTATATTTTCAAATAAATATGACTAATTGGGCTTGCCACCGTTCGATTTTTCTTTCGTTTATGAATATTACTACTTTCATTAAACTCCAAAGTTTAAAACCTGGTTAGGTTTTCTGTTAAATACACCATATTCAAAATTACTGTCCGATACCTTTATCCTTAGACCTACACGCACGGTCAAAATTATAAATCCTCTCAGAGGGCAAAGCCGGGATGGTTCCTTTGAAAGGGCACGGCCGACTAAACCGATGAGACCGATGACCTCGCAGTTTGGTCTCTTCCCCCCAAAACAACCCAACTCAGAGGGTAACATTAGTTTGTGTCACGATAGGCTAGTGTTATACGTGGCTTTTCCCGTGACAGGACTTAATGTTCGGTAGTTAGGGAAGAGTGACGTACAAGCAAGCTAGTCTTACAGACTGTTACATAGGTCCTGTCGATGCGACTAGCGGAGTGATTCGTAATATGAGTGAAACCGGACAATGCACCGTTCTTAAACTCGCAGATGTCAACTAAGCGGAGTTCCGAGTTCTGCACAGTTATTAAAATGCGGCGTCTGGTCTCTTGGAGACAGCACATCACCTCCAAAAATGATATATGTTTGTAGCGGCCACCGAAAAGGGGAACTACACTCCTGGAAATTGAAATAAGAACACCGTGAATTCATTGTCCCAGGAAGGGGAAACTTTATTGACACATTCCTGGGGTCAGATACATCACATGATCACACTGACAGAACCACAGGCACATAGACACAGGCAACAGAGCATGCACAATGTCGGCACTAGTACAGTGTATATCCACCTTTCGCAGCAATGCAGGCTGCTATTCTCCCATGGAGACGATCGTAGAGATGCTGGATGTAGTCCTGTGGAACGGCTTGCCATGCCATTTCCACCTGGCGCCTCAGTTGGACCAGCGTTCGTGCTGGACGTGCAGACCGCGTGAGACGACGCTTCATCCAGTCCCAAACATGCTCAATGGGGGACAGATCTGGAGATCTTGCTGGCCAGGGTAGTTGACTTACACCTTCTAGAGCACGTTGGGTGGCACGGGATACATGCGGACGTGCATTGTCCTGTTGGAACAGCAAGTTCCCTTGCCGGTCTAGGAATGTTAGAACGATGGGTTCGATGACGGTTTGGATGTACCGTGCACTATTCAGTGTCCCCTCGACGATCACCAGTGGTGTACGGCCAGTGTAGGAGATCGCTCCCCACACCATGATGCCGGGTGTTGGCCCTGTGTGCCTCGGTCGTATGCAGTCCTGATTGTGGCGCTCACCTGCACGGCGCCAAACACGCATACGACCATCATTGGCACCAAGGCAGAAGCGACTCTCATCGCTGAAGTCGACACGTCTCCATTCGTCCCTCCATTCACGCCTGTCGCGACACCACTGGAGGCGGGCTGCACGATGTTGGGGCGTGAGCGGAAGACGGCCTAACGGTGTGCGGGACCGTAGCCCAGCTTCATGGAGACGGTTGCAAATGGTCCTCGCCGATACCCCAGGAGTAACAGTGTCCCTAATTTTCTGGGAAGTGGCGGTGCGGTCCCCTATGGCACTGCGTAGGATCCTACGGTCTTGGCGTGCATCCGTGCGTCGCTGCAGTCCGGTCCCAGGTCGACGGGCACGTGCACCTTCCGCCGACCACTGGCGACAACATCGATGTACTGTGGAGACCTCACGCCCCACGTGTTGAGCAATTCGGCCGTACGTCCACCCGGCCTCCCGCATGCCCACTATACGCCCTCGCTCAAAGTCCGTCAACTGCACATACGGTTCACGTCCACGCTGTCGCGGCATGCTACCAGTGTTAAAGACTGCGATGGAGCTCCGTATGCCACGGCAAACTGGCTGACACTGACGGCGGCGGTGCACAAATGCTGCGCAGCTAGCGCCATTCGACGGCCAACACCGCGGTTCCTGGTGTGTCCGCTGCGCCGTGCGTGTGATCATTGCTTGTACAGCCCTCTCGCAGTGTCCGGAGCAAGTATGGTGGGTCTGACACACCGGTGTCAATGTGTTCTTTTTTCCATTTCCAGGAGTGTATATCATCTTTATAAAATTCAGCTCTTTGCCTCCGGTTTCCGGTGCCAGATGGTGCATAGATATATATAAAACGCGGTACTGTGAATGGCGGCTGCTAGACCCCTGGGGTTTGACTGTTTCTCGACATCTCTGATGATGATTTCTTCTTTGGTGAGCGTCGCCGTTCCGAGGTCATAGTCGTTCCCTGGATTTACGACTGCATTGTAACCTGTGATGGCATCCAGTCTAATATGTGTTACTTCTTGTAACACAATATCAATATCGGCGGCATAGAGCACATCTTGCAAGTTTTTAGCGTTTAATTCGTTCGGATCTTGTTTAGATTCAACGTCCCAATTCTATAATCTTGTGATGAAGGCGTGATTAATTAAGCGTACAAGTCGTTACGGCCCACGGTCGACGAAGCCTAAAGTTTTCCATGTAGTGGACAAGACGAAGTCTCGTCCCTCATTTCCTTGTCTTTCTGCACTGAAATCTTTCCTCCTGGTAGGTGTGACACTTCCTTCATTTCCTCATCTGCGGGAAATTCTTCGATGTCAGCTGCCGAGTTTCTCGTATCACTGCGTTGAGACAACTCTATCCCTGGTCCACGTTGAGATGGAGTCCCGTTCTTCGTTTACTTACTTGCGGACCATTTCGTTTCGTCATCCTGTTGCGTCTACGTTTTCACTTTTCGAAAGTCGTCTTTCCCGCTGTGAGCGGTGTCTGTGGGTCTACGTCAAAACTGACAGATGTCATACTACTGATTTTGCGACCGTTTTGTAATGCCTTTTCACGCACTGATTCTACCTTTTGTGGAGCGTCAGGTGGAGCTATCCTCCGTTTTTCATGCTTTTTGGGAAGAGATCCGGATTTCTGTCGCTCCTCATTCTGGGACGCAGCGCTGGGATCTTGTGCAGCATCCATGTTCTCGTCTCGCTGTATATCTTGTTCTTCAAAAGTTCCTTCATGTTTGGAAAAACATCCTGCTTCTGTGATGGGCGCTGCTTCAGGAAACGGAAGTGGTCATCGTCTTTTCTGTCGCCACAGTTCACCACTGCGAAACTCGATGTCGTCGCAGTGTGGCCACCGGTGGCCGTAGCTTATGTCACTGGTAAAGTAGTCATCGTCATGGGCGGGGGGGGGGGGGGGCTGCTTCCCCCGCCTGTACCTGCGTCACTCTCCTCTGTATACATTCGGAACACAAATTGTCCACAGTCGGAGTAAGTTCGCGGTTGTCCATCATACAGCACAATAGCTCTATAACCGCATACTGAGCCACTAAGGGCACCGAGAATAGTGCGACTGCAGGGACTTAACTCTGGCACGCTTCCCGTGAGACCCACGGTTTCCAGCTTTCTGTCCACACACTACATTTGTAGTGCACCTGCCCACCATATTCATTACTCGCGGCAGTCAATCTACCGATTCCCCTAAGAGGTCTGGCAATCTGGGTGAATCCGCACTGAGGAAGAAAGGTCCGATTTCATTGTAATTTCATTCCCTTTTAAAGTTGCTTATTCTATTTTTCAGCTCCGAATGCATTTGGCAACTGGGACATTTATTGTGTGTCAGTCAATTTAGTCACTTCTCAGTTTGTCTTCAGTGTAGTCCTCGAGATGCTTAACATGGAAAGCATTTTATTGTAATCGCATTAGTATAATCGCATGAAATTTTCATTAACTTAAACTGGCTTGTGCCGTTTGATCCGTAACGACTGATCCCTATCATTCTACTGTTAATCATATTACAATAATCCAACGAAAGTTGCATTAGCGTGAAACGGCTACTACCATCTAGCGTAACTTGTAATCGTTGTAGTAAGTTGTTCAGAGAATTGTTATTTTATCCTTGTTGGTTGATTTTGCTGTATGAGAATTGTTGTCCCGAGTGCAAACCTGTGCTTGTTTAGATACCTGGAAACATCTCATTTGGCAAAAAAATTTTATTACAACTGTTCTTTGAATTAACTGTTTACACGAGTAAAACTTTGCGTGCAATAATAGGTCCAGTCCTTCCACTAAGTCCTTTGTAGGCGTTTTATGAGGTGCGTATGTGTCCTATAATTAAATGGTTGACTCTGGGCGTAGTTACTCTGGTTTAGCAGTATTTTGGAGTTGAAGTCAGGCCGTGGGCTTCCTTCAGGAAGTCAATCTACCTGTAAATATTTAGTGTGCAGGCTCAACTTAGGCAGTGGAGCTATAGTTTTAAGGACTTGAGGCAATTCGAGTTAACTGAGAAACCAATTGGTATGCTAGACCGTTTCATTAATCAGGTCATGGCATTGACTATTCTCGGGTTGGATCAGGACGAGGGAAGCAGTGAAGTACCTGTCGCGTCTGTCAATTCAGGCTAGGTGACAATTTTACAGTGCGAAAGGAAAGAGTTGTGGTCGACTAGAACACTTTGCCAAAATTGCAAGGAATTACAGTACTTTCTGTTCAAAACATTGCTCAATTTGAAATTTTACTGTGGTCAATAGTTCATTTTCAACATCATGCTGATGCCTCAAGTGTTTCGCAGTGGCTTATTATTCAATTATTGTACCTGTTTTTTGTGATGCATTGCAGAACGACGGTGGGCTACGGGATTTGAGAAACCGAGTGACCCAGCTTAAATTTCCGCGGCCTGTTAAAAGGGAGCCAGTGCAGAAGCACTTTTAGCGTGTGCAATCATCCCAGGAAAATTTAGCCGATTACATTGAGTCTGCGAAGCAGTTAGTGCCTTGGAACTTCAGGTGAGCGAAAATGACATTTTGCAGAATATCTTAGATGGTATAAAACGATCGCTCCTGGACGATGTTTTCTGGTAGACTCAAGTACCTTGAGGAAGTAGGTGATATGGTGGTTACTATTGAGCGGCTGCAGTTGGCTGACGAAAGTCATAGGACACGTAGTTACCCGCACTATCGCACTGGTGGAAGCTCCGAGCGGTGTAGTAACCCTTTGCCCCGATCCTGTTACCGATGGGCTCATGGTGGGCATTTAGTGCGGGAATGTCCAGTTAAGCTGATGACACTTCCGAGCAGCTGATGCAATAAGAAACAGGCGGTAGCCAGTGGGCCGAGACCGCCCAAGCATTGTAGTCAGTTACAGGGCAGATGATCACTTGTGACCTAGTGGTAGCGTCTTTGATTAGTAATAAAAACGTCCTGGACTCGAAACCCGACAGCGCTTAAGTTTTGATTAATACCTAGTATTCTCGACCGAAGACTTCCATTCTGCCAACGGCCTTGTCAAAGAGGGCGGAGGAGCGGTCAGGTGTAGAGGGCACTCTCTTGTCCTTTGGGGGGGGAAGGGGGGGAACTGCCCCTAAAGAAGGAAAAATCAGCAATGATAAACGGAATGAGGATAGAGAAGGCAATGGAAACCACTGCATTAAACAAATACCGTGTATCGACAGGACATGTGGGCTCTAATTGTCATGATGATTTCTCCATTGACAAGAGATTCCAGTGCCTCTATTCCAATCTCCGTGAGGTGACTACCAAAGAGGAGATGACCATTAGAGAAAGATTGACCAATCAAAGAAAGGATAACGTTTTACGAGACAGGGCGTGGAATGTCAGAAGCTTGAACATGGCATGGAAACTAGAAAATGCGAAAAGGAAAATGCAATGAATCAATCTACATATAGTAGAGGTCAGTGAAGTGATGTGAAAAAAAACAAGGATTCCTCATCAGATGGGGTTAGGATAATATCAACAACAGCAGAAAATGGTATAACGGAAGTAGGATTCGTCATGAATAGGGAGATAGGGCAGAGAGTGTTACTGTGAACAGTTCAGTGATACGGTTGTTCATAACACAACAGACAGCAAACCAGTACCGACAAAGACAGTTCAGGTATACATGTCGAAGTCGCAAGCTGAAGATGAAGAGATAAAGAGTATGACGCCATTGCAACGGTAATACAGTACATAAAAAGAGACGAAAATTTAATACTCATAGTGGACTATAGGCAGTTGTAGGGGAAGAAATAGAAGAGACGGTTGTAGGAGAATGTGGGCTTGGGGCAATGAATGAGAGCGGAGAAAGCCTAATTAAGTCCTGTAATGAATCTTAGATAATAATAGCGAATATTCTGTTCAATACTCACAAGAGGAGGAGGTGTATTGGAAAAGGACGGGTCACAGTTAGATTATATCGTTGTCGGCCACAGATTCCGAAATCAGATACTGGATTGTAAGGTGCACCCAGGAGCAGATATAGCGGTGATGAAGAGTAGGCTGCAGTTTTAGATTAGTCTGGAAGATCCAAAATGCAAGGAAGTCGGATATGGAAGTGCTAATGAATGATGACAAACGCTTGAAGTTCTCTAGGGCTACAGAGAGAGCAATAAGGAATAGCTCAGTGGGCAGTACAGTTGAAGAGGAATGGACATCTGTAAAAAGGACAATCACAGAAGTTATAAAGAGAAACATAGCTACAAGGAACTTAACAGCGAATAAATCATGGGCAACATAAGAAATACATCAGCTGATCGATGGAAGAAGGAAGTAAGAAAATGCCCAGGGAAATTCAGGAATAGAAAATTACGAGTCAGTGAGGAATGAAGTAAATAGGAAGTGCAGGGAAACTAAGACGAAATTACTGCATGAAAAATGTTAAGATATCGAAAAAGAATGGACTGTCGGAAGAACTGATTCAGCATATAGGTAAGTCGAACTAACCTTGGGTGAAATTGAAAGCAATGATGGTAACATTAAGAGTGCAATAGGAATCCCACTACTAAACGCAGAGGAGAGAGTGGTTAGATGGAAAGAGTACATTGAAGCCCTCTGGTGTGAAAAACATGATGGGTCCAATATTAGGATCAGAATTTAAGAAAGCTTTGGAGGACTTTAGATGAAATAAGGTGGGATGGATAGATAACATTCTATCAGAATTTCTAAAATCATTCAGATAAGTGGGATCAACACGTTTCTCCAAGTTAGTGTGCACAATGTATGAGTCTGGCGGCATAACGTCTTCGACACAGTTCCGAAGAATCCAAGAGCTGACAAGTGCGAGAAAGATTCCACAATCAGCTTAACAGCTCATGTAGCCAAGTTGCTGATAAGGATAATATATAGAAGAATGGAAAAGAAAATTAGGTTCTATTAGATAACGATCAGTTTGGCTTCAGGAAAGCATAGGCACCAGAGACGCAATTCTGACGTTACGGTTGATAATGGAAGGAAGACTGAAGAATAATAAAGACAGGATCATACCATTTTCGCACCTGGCAAAAGCGTTACAGATTGTGAAATAGCGTAACATGTTCGAAGTTCCGAAAAAAATACGGTCCAGCTGCGGGGAGAGTGTGGCAATACACAACATGTACAAGAGCCAAGAGGTAACAATAGGAGTGGATGACGAAGAATTAAGTGCTCAGATTGAAAATGATGTAAGAGAGGGAGGTAGTATTTCGCCCCCACTGTTCAATCTCTACATCGAAGAAGCAATGACGGAAATGAAAAATAATTTCAAGAATGGAATTAAAATTCAGGATTAATGGATGTCAGTGATACGATTCGTTGATGACATTTCTATCCTGAGTGAAAGTGGAGAAGAATTACATGTTCTGCTTAATGGTATGAGCAGTCAGTCGAAGAACGGACAAAGTAATATGAAGTAGCAGAAATGAGAACAGCGAGAAACTTGCCATGACTGGATACTGGAAATTTGTGGTAAGGTCTTATGGGCCCAAACTGCTGAGGTCGCCGGTCCCTAGTCTTACGCACTACTTAATCTAACGTAAATTAACTTACGCTAAGGACAACACACACACCCACATACACGCCCGAGGGAGGACTCGAACCGCCGACGGAGGGAGCCACACGACCGTGACAAGACGTCTGAGATCACGCGGCTACTCCGCGCGGCATCACTACTGGTGATCACGACGTAGATGAAGTTAAGGAATTCTGTGACCCAGGCAGCAGTACATCCAATGGCGGACAGAGCAGGGAGGACTTAAAAAGCCCTGACAAAAAGGGGATTCCTGGCCAAGAGAAATCTACTATCTTCAAACACTGATCTTAATTTGAGGAAGAAATTTATGACAGTGAACGTTTGGAGCATGGCATTGTATGCTAGTCAAACGTGGACTGTGGGAAAACTGGAACACAAGAGAATCGGAAGTATTAGAGATGTGGTGCTTCAGACGAATGTTCAGAATTAGATGGACTGATAAGGCAAGGAATGAGGAGGTTCTAGAAAGAATTGGAAAGGAAAAGAATTCGTGGAAAACACTGATAAGGAGGACGGACAGGATGACAGAACATCTGTTATGACGTGACTTGTCAGTCGGGCTGAAGACTCAGAGAGAGAGAGAGAGAGAGAGAGAGAGAGAGAGAGAGAGAGAGAGAGAGGAGGGGAGTGATACACACTATGTTGGGTTTGTGCGCGTCTGAATCAGGAGCCTGTGTGTACCTTGCTCGATTTTGGTGTCAGTGTTTCGTTATTAGACTATCAGTGATACAGTGAATTTAGAATGACCTGACAAATGCCTCCCTTTCGTGTACCATCTCAGAGATATCGGGGAGAAATGGACATAAGTTTCCTTAGGCGTGTATAAAACAATCCCCAAGATTAAGCAACATATCACATGACACTTCTTGTAGAGGAATGTTAGGCGTTTGGTGGAGGAGTGCCGAAAATGTAAGGTGGTAGAAATCAATTCGAATTCGTGGAAACGGCTCCTGCATTCCATCCATGAGGAACATCCTATATGTAAGTTGTACATTGATTACATCGGCCTCCTGCCTCGGATGAAAAGTGGGAATTGTTATAATCTGGCGGCAATAGATGTATTCTCACATTTTTCGCGGTTGGTTTCCAGCGTGGATTTACTGCTGCCTTGTCCATTAAGCATCTGACCAGAATATTCTCGGTATTTTAACCTCCGAAGTCCTTCGTGAGCGACAACGTCCCGGCATTTACTTCCAGAGAATATAAGAAGTTACGTTTTGAGAATACAGTGCACCACATAACCACTGCACCATATTATCTCAGCCTGCCGTTGCTGATATATTTAACTGGAACCTCAGTTCTGCCATGTTTCTTTCATCACGCGAAAGACGAGTATAAAAGGTGGGATGCTTCGGTTCCATGGCTAAATTTTACCTTTCACTCGGCACAACACGAAGCCATCAAGGCGACAACAGCGTCTTTAATTTTCGCATATCCCCTCAACTCACCATTGGTTAACTTACTTGTGGTCATTGGCTGAAATTCTGTCCAATGTGATCAGTCCCAAAATTATCCAGCGTAGCTGGAAACGGGCTAAAGGCAACACCCAGCTAACACATAGCTGGCAGATTCGTCGCTATAATCAGGCAGGCGTCCTTTCAAGAGTAATGTGGGAGATTGCGCGTTTGTGCGGAGTTTTGGTATTTCATCAAAGGGAGAGGACGGTCCATCCTTTTTGTCCCCGTTCTCTGGGACACTGTCTGGTGCCCAGTTTCTTGAATCCTGTTAATCTTCTGGAGCGCAACCTGGCGAAGGGAAAACCTCCAGGGTTCATGTCAGCAAGAATAGGGCTAATGGTTCAGTTTGGCTTTCCTGGATCCGAAGGGTAGACTAGATATTTTGGTGGGGGAGTATGAGCCATGCTTTCGTCCTATCGATTCTCCTGCAAAGTTCGTATGTTTTCGGCGCTCGTGATGAGGCCGCTAGGTGGTGGGCACGAGAGAGGTGATGAAGCGATCGAACGTGCAGAGGAAGGGGCAGTTAGTAACAGCGTATGGTTGGTAGAGGACACAAGAGGCAACCCTGGCGGCGAATACTGTCCCCACGAAAACATCGTACCGGTCGGCGCCGGCTGTATTGGGCGCGTTTTGGGGTGAACTGCGTAGCGAAGAAGTTTGTTGGTCATTAGCCGATTATATGTTGTTGGGGTGTGACCTACCTCTCAGTTGCTGTTGGACGTGTGATATCATTGTATTTACGTCATTCGTTCGGGACACATTTTCTGCCCTGTGTGTTGCAGGTGTGATGAGAGACAGATTACTGGCTGATTCTCAATCACGATTCTCTGTTCACAATTTATCTTCTGTTTTGCCGCTACTAAACTTGTTGTGCCATTCTGACTGTAGCAATTCGGGTTGGCATCTGTTTGCGCCTATATTCTGGATTATCATTTAAATCATGTGGCTTACTATGTATTATTTCTTAATCTTAGTGTTTAGCCTGTTTCAGAAAGCACTATGAATCATTGTTACATTAGTGTGAGATGAATTGCTTATTCAAAATCCAAGGGTTTTGAGTGTGATTTGGTTACTGCTAGAGGACACTGACAATATGTGTAAACTTGTTTTGGTATTCATTTGATGTTGTTTTCCCTAATATTCTTCTAATTGCACTTCATTGAGCTTATTAGTATAGGATTATTTATTTAAGGAACTTTAAATTGGGATGCACCCGTGGTCTAGGGGTAGCGTATTTGATTCATAATCAAAACATCTTTGGTCCCGAGTTCGAATCCCACCGCTGCTTGAATTTTGATTAATAATCAGCATTGTTGGCCGAAGACTTCCGGCATAAGAAGTAACCCCTCATTCTGCCAACGGCCTTGTCAAAGAGGGCGGAGGAGCGGACATAAGTTTAGGCACTTTCTTGTTCTAGGTTTGGGAAACTGCCCCTAAAGGCGGATGAATCGGCAGTAATCAGCGGCATCAGGATGCAGAAGGCAATGGAAACCACTGCATTAAAGACACGTAACGTGTATCCACAGTACATGTGGCCTGTAATTGAAGAAGTGTCATGATGATCTCTCCATTGGCAAAAGATTCCGGGATAGTCCCCCATTCGAATCTCTGGGAGGGGACTGCCAATGTGGAGGTTACCATAAGAAAAAAAGTGAACAGTCAGCGGAAGTATAACGTTCCACGAGTCGGGGCCAGGAATGTCAGAAACTTGAATGAGGTAAGGAAAATAGAAAATCTGAAAAGGCTCACTCCAGATATAGTAGGGGTCAGTGAAGTGAAGTGAAAGAAAAGGATTTCTGATCAGATGAGTATACAGTAATATTAACAGCAGCAGAAAATGGCATAACGGGAGTAGGAATCGTTATGAATAGGAAGGTAGGGCAGATAGTGTGTTACTGTGAACAGTTCAGCGATAGGGTTGTTGCTATCGGAATCGACAGCAATCCGACACCGACAACGATAGTTAAGGTATATATGCCGACGTCGCAAGCTGAAGATGAAGAGATAGAAAAAGTGTGTGAGGATATTGAAAGGGTAATACCGTACACCAAGTGATATGAAAATGTAATAGTCATGGGAGACTGTAATGCAGTTGTAGGGGAAAGAGTAGAAGAGAAGGTTACAGGATAATACGGGCTTGGGACAATGAATGAGAGAGTAGAAAGACTGAGTTCTGTAACAAGTTTCAGCTAGTAATAGCGAATACTCTGTTCAAGAATCACAAGAGGATAAGGTTTACTCGGTAAAGGCCGGGTGACACGGGAAGATTTCAGTTAGACAACATCATGGTCAGACAGAGATTCCGAAATCAGATACTGGATTGTAAGGCATATCCAGCAGCAGACATAGGTTCTGATCACAATATAGTAGTAATGACGAGTAGGCTGAATTTTAAGACATTAATCAGGAAGAATCAACACTCAAAGAAGTGGGTTACGGAAGTACTAAGGAATGATGAGATATGGTTCAAGTTCTCTAAGGCTATAGACGCAGCAATAAGGAATGGCTCAGTAGGCAGTACAGCTGAAGAGAAATGAACATCTCTAAATAGGGCCATCACAGAAGTTGGGAAGGAAAACGTAGGTGCAAAGAAGGTAACTGCGAGGAAGCCATGGGTAACAGAACGGCTGCAGGAAAAATGTGAAGACATCGAAAAAGAAATAACTCTCGGAAGGACAGCATACAGGAGAGTCAAAACAACCTTCGGTGATATTAAAAACAAGGGTGGTAACGTTAAGAGTACATCGGGAATTTACGTCGGGAATTCCACTGTTAAATGCAGAGGAGAGAGCGGAGGGGTGGAAAGAATATACTGAAAACATGTGTGAGGGGGAGGAATGTCTGATGTGATAGAAGAAGAAACAGTAGTCGATTTGGAAGAGATAGGGGTTCCAGTATTAGAATCAGAATTTAAAAGAGCTTTGGAGGACTTGAAGTCAAATAAGGCAGAAGGGATAGACAACATTCCATCAGAATTTCTAAACTCGTTGGGGCAGTGGCAACCAAACGACTATTCACGTCGGTGTGCAGAGTGTATCAGTCTGGCGACATACCATCTATCTTTCGGAATAGCATCATCCACACAATTCCGAAGATGACAAGAGCTGACATGTGAGAGAATTACAGCGCAATCAGCTTAACAGCTCACGCATCCAAGTTGCTTACAAGAATAATATACAGAATAATAGTAAAGAAAATTGAGGTTGTGCTAGATGACGATCAGTTTGGCTTTAGGAATGGTAAAGGCACGAGAGAGGCAATTCTGTCGTTGGGGTTAATAATGGAAGCTAGGCTAAAGAAAAATAGACACACTTTCATAGGATTTGTCGACCAGGAAAAAGCGTTCGACAATGTAAAATGGTGCAAGATGTTCGAAATTCTAAGAAAATTAGGGATAAGCTATAGGGAGAGACGGGTCATATACAATATGTACAACAGCCAAGAGGGAATAATAAGAGTGGATGACCATGAACGAAGTGCTCGTATTAAAAAGGGTGTAAGACAAGGATGTGGTCTTTCACCCCTACTGTTCAATGTCTACATCGAGGAAGATTCGCTGATGACATTGCTATCCTGAGAGAAAGTGGAGAAGAATTACATGATCTGCTGAACGGAGTGAACAGTCTAATGAGTACAGAGTGTGGATTGAGAGTCATTCGAAGACAGACGAAGGTAATGAGAAGTAGTAGAAATGAGAATAGCAAGAAACTTAACATCAGGATTGATGGTCAAGAAGTAGATGAAGGTGTTCTGCTACCTAGGCAGTGAAATATCCAATGACGGACAGAGCAAGGAGGGCATCTAAAGCAGACTAGCAGTGTCAAAAAGTGTATTTATGTCCAAGAGAAGTCTACTAGTATGAAATATCGGCCTTAATTTGAGGAAAAAATTTCTGGGAATGTACGTCTGCAGTACAGCATTGTATGGTAGTGAAACATGGACTGTGGTAAAACCGGAACAGAAGAGAATCGAAGCATTTGAGATGTGGTGCTACAGACGAATGTTGAAAATTAGGTGGACTGATATGTTAAGGAATGAGGTGGTTCTGAGCAGAATCGGAGAGGAAAGGAAGATGTGGAAAACACTGATAAGGAGAAGGGACAGGATGATAGGACATATGTTAAAACATGATTGAATGACTTCCTTGGTACTAGAAGGAGCTGTAGAGTGCATAAACTGTGGAGGAAGACAGAGATTGGAATACGTCAAGCAAATAATTGAGGACGTAGGTTGCAGGTGCTACTTTGAGATGAAGAGGATAGCACAGGAGAGGAATTCGTGGCGGGCTGCATCAAACCAGCCAAAAGACTGATGATACAAAAAAAATAAAAAATAAAATAAAAGTGTTGGGACCTACACCTTAGTGCCCTTGAGTGCCTTTATTATTTAATAGACAATAACGTTCCGTTTATGTTCCACGTACACCCAGTAACAGTTGCATGTTTCGAAATAATTACTATTTGAGGAAGTATATGTGAAATGACGTCTGTCTGTGAGGCTTGCATGCCTCGCACTATTGGTCGGGCCGACAATTCGTGGTCGAGCGGGAGAACAGGTAGTTGTCCACGCTGCCTGCTGTGTGCGACGTTCGTGTCCGTATCTGCTTGGCGCCTGGAGCTCAGATATGCAGGGTGATTTTTTCCGCCGTGTGCAAGCCATATGGATTGATTGATTATGTGATACGGAACGAAAAAGGTCTAATGAACTTATGTCCGAAAATGCATGGTTTCCATGTGACAGACCGTTTATTCACTCGTATTTTGTTACAGAGGCTGCGCTCTAATGCACGCTGTACCCCGCAGCCACAGTCACGTATGCAAGGTTTCCTCCCAGTGGGTGGTACAGTACCTCATACGTCAAGCCCTAGCGCCCTCTCCCCCCATAGTCATTGGTAACGTTGTGTCCGATTCACTTCTCCTTGTAGTGGATGTGATAGAGCATTATACACAATGGTTCCATATTCGAATCGAGAGCTTGCCGACAATTCAAATGGCAACAGGTGGCGGGCAGCAAGGTTGTATCAGGAGGCCCATCCCTACAACCTCAGCATTCAATATTTGCAACAGTGTTTCGCCATTCGTCTTAGACTGGGCCGTTCCAGGAGGCAGAAAATCGTGAAGGACGTATCCGAAATGTTCGGGCACCAGACTTGGAGGAAAATGTGATTATCACAGTGGTAGGGGACCGCCGTGTCAGTACCAGGCAATTGGCTTGCCAGAACATGGTAGGCCAGACGACCGTGTAGAACATTCTCCATGACAATTGTTACTACACTTATCACTTACAGCGTGTGAAGTGCATACTAGCCACACACTTTCCACGTCGGGAGCAGTTTTGTCACTGGGTTCTTCACCTGCAACCAGATTCTAGGATTCGTGCCAACCATCCTATTCACAGATAGGCCACCTTTATGCGGAGTAGTATCAATCGTGTCTTCCCTTCTCGATGGACTGAACGAGCGTGTCCTGCTCGTTGACCGGATCTTAAACCGTGCGATTTCTGATAATGGGACCATCTCAAAAGTAGCAGAGCCCATTCCAAAAGTGGAGACACTGGAGCGGTGTAATATTCATGCTGCCTTTGGTACGGTTCGGATGCAGGCTGCCCGATGTGAACGTGTGAGGCAGAACATACTACAACGCGTACACACATGCGTTGAGGCACACGGAAACCATTTTCATCTCGTACTGTATCTGTGGTTGCGTGGTACAGCCCGTATTAGACAGCAGTTTCTGTAACCGAGTATGCCTGATTGAATGGTCTCTAGCATGAAAACCATACATTTCCGGACGTACGTTCATTAGACCTTTTTTGTTCCGTGTTCTCCCATGATCAGTTGCTAGAATTTGTACATGGTGGAAAAAATCACCCAGCATTTATGAGAAAACTGTCGGCTAATGGCCCGATGTTCGCAAACTTAAAAGGAATATCTGTATATGTAATTATTGACTGTCCTTTTGAGGCGTCAGCTAAAGTTGTGTTTCAGATGAAAGACTTGCATTTACAAAGTAGCTTATTCTATTTACTCAGTTACGAATGCATTTTCCAAGTGTCATTTATTGTCTATAAGTCAATTTTGTCACTGCTAAGTTTGTCTTTAGTGCAGTCATCTACATACTTAACGTCGAAAGCATTTATTGTAATCGCATTACTATAATACCATGAAATTTGCATTAACGTAAGTTTGCTTCTGCCGCTGGATCTGCATCGATTGACCCCTATCATTGTTAATCATGGTACAATTATCGAATGAAAGCGGCGTTAGCGTAAATCGCCTACTCGGTATGACGTGTAACTAGTAATCACTATAACGACAAGCTATACAGAGAGTTATTTAATCATAGTTTGTCATCTTTGCTGATTGTATCTGTATCAGAATTATTGTCTCAAAGGAAAACTTGTACCTATTTAGATAACTGGTAACCTGTCGCTTGGTTAAATATTTCTTTATTATGACTGTTATCTGAATTGTTTACGCGAATAAAACTCTACATTCAGTAAAAGGTGAATGAAGTTCTCTCTCCGGCAAGGTCCAGTCCTTCCACTTGGTCTTTTATGGGTGTTTTGTGAGACATTGACGTATCCCATAACGTCCATTGGATGAGGACGTTAAGGTCGATATCTGCTTGGTGTCGGGCGCTGATTACCGCGCTGTTGAGCGCCCCACAAACCAAGCAACATCGTCATCATCATCCACTTGGTTCTTTTTAACAGGAGTACGCTATGACCTGGCACCGGGTTCCTGGGATGATGGTGGAACTGCTACTAATTAGGCAAAATAAATAAATCGCGACTATAGACACACAAAAATACACTTTTTTCGGATACACTTACATACACAGGTCTCAAGCTTCATGAAGGAAAGCTGCCTGCAGATACAAAGGAAAGCTTTTCCAATTAGGTCGTTGAAACTACCCTTTTGGGTCTCTAAACCATTTACGCCATAAGACTTCACTTTTATCACGTGAATTATTGATGAGACCTACTGTTATGAACGAATCCTCGTAATATTCTCTCCTGGAGTTTCTTCGTCTTCTGTAATTAGATGTCTCTAACTTCCTTTGCGGTCGTAGGTACAAACATTACCTATAATTCCCTTTTCCATATGTAGGTCTTCCACTTCATATTCCACAAAACCCATCAGTCCATAGTTCCATTCTATCTCCACTCCGATACACTTCAGTTGGAATTTTCTCATTCCATCTTATCCATCTCGTTTCGTAACACACTGCCTGCTTCTTTATTAATAGTCACAACATTACAAGCAAAATCTATATTCACCAAATAAAGACATTTTACATTCAGTTTTAGTATCACAAACAATTCTACCTCCATTTCTTATCCTTGAGTATCAGCAGTAGCTCGTATTTGATATTTCTCTGGTTTTGGTAACTTCCCTGTTACCACTTCAATTTCATCTCCACAGCAGTCATGATTACTAAATTTCCTTCTCTCATAGTGTCAAATAACGTCAAGGATAACGATGACGATTCAATGCTCTTCTATAAAAGGTCTCTTCCTCCTTTCCATCTACTTTCATTTTAACCATTGGTTTTATACACTGTCCTCCATTCTTCCTAATCTTTCTCAAACACAAAATGATGACTGGTTGTTTGCATTAATCTAATTTCTCGTTTCTTCTTTCCAAGTGGTTCTTCTTACTTCCTTTCACTATCTGAGATCCCATCTTCCAGATCTCTTCGTGTTCATCATAGATACGTTTTAGGCTACCTTCCTCTGCAGAGGCTCCTTAATATCTTGAATGATTATCCACACTCATTGCCATTCTTACATACAGCACTCTAACTTCATTTTACTCTGGTTTAATCAAGATGTCTGGGTGCCTTGCCTTGTAACACCTTTATTCAGTGGTGCTTAAATCTTCCGGACATTTATCATTTTTCGTTTCTTTTCTTACACAGAAAATTCTAACTTTACTTAGTTCAGATACTAATTCGTACATCTTGGTGTCATACACACGCATTATCGCAATTGTGCTTCACACTAATTCCTTCCTCCAAATCATTACATTTCTTTTCATCAATATCCCTGTCTGACACTTCATTTTTGTGAGTAACGTTCCGCTCATTGTCATACGGGTTTAGTTTTTTCAACAATGCTACTTCATTCTTCACTTATGCATAAAGACGTGTTAAAACTTTCGTCTTCTTCTAAGAAATCTAGAAAGCTCTGTGTTTGGAAAGGCTATTTTTCTGGTGCATTACATTTAAGGGCTAAATGGCTTAGTCCACCACATTCCTGGCGTTTTATGCTGCATTACCATGGACGCCGTGCAGCACTCGGGGACGGGCACTTCTGCCTACCTCTTGCGTCGTTTTTCTCTCCAACATTCCATTCACGTTCCTGTTTCAATTTAGCCTTAAGTTTTTCTGTTTGTAATTGTTCTCCTGTTTAACTCTCACTCTTTTCAACTAATTTGTAAAAATGCCTCTGAAGGTCATAATCGGCGCCCTCCATAGTGATCGTAGTGCTTTTAAGGTTTGTACTGAGCTAAAAGTTTCGGGGCACGGCGCTGTTATATAGCATTCTCCCCTCCCGGGGTACTAGTATCATATGGGCTCCTGCTCATTTATATTTGATCCTGGTTAAAAATTTAATGTTTGTTCATGTTTTAATGTGTTCAATTTACTTACGTTATAGATGCGTGACCTGGCCTGATCCTCAGGATGTTTATTGAGGCCGTTAATAAGGAGAAATTACTTAGTTGCTCGCCATTGCCCTGTCTGAATCTGAGGTAAAGTCTTGTTTGGCTTTCCTTATGTGACTGCAGCTCTCTGGAGCCTTACCTTCTTGCCTCAGTACTAAATGATTTTCGGAACGCTATTTAGCTTCTCTCACTACCCCTCAGGGCAACTAGTTAAACCTATTTTCAATTTAGTTAATTGGTGTTTCGGGCTGTATTACATTTAGTTTCTCTCTTCCAGAGCTTTGTGTGAAGGAATTTCTTTAATGTATAACTTAATGGTTAGTCAAATTCAAACTCAATGAGCAGTAAGTTGAGTCAGTGTGTTTTTTAAAATTTGTCGTTTAATTGCAGGTGGTTGAACGGGGTTAGGCGTCCGTTTGTCTTTCGATTTCTTTGGTGAAGAGCTATTGTGCCTGTACTAATATTTGATTTGGACCTACCTTGCTTAGCCGATTCGTTGGCTGCGCTGATTCCTACTTGTCACCGCCTCTTGCCTTGGTTGCAAGGCGTGGGGGAAGCCGGAGTGGCCGTGTATCGACGCGTGCGTCTTCTCGGCGCGGAGCGATTCCGACTTGGTGTTCGTCAAACAGCGCGAGATCTCACGCCGTCGCTTACTTCTGCGAGCCTCTTTCATACCACTTCGTCACCTCCCTACGTTGAGTCCGCCTTTCCTTCTGTAACCTTTAGTGGCTTGTTCCTCAGTGACCCATGGGCTCCGATTCCGTCTAGTCCCTTGATTGTTAGTGCTGGTGCAATCCTGTGACGTTGAAGACATAGGCCCTTGTTTCAAACACTTGTAGTTCAATTGTATTTTTGCTAACTCATTCATATTCTTGGAAAGGACCTAGCTTAAAAATTGCTGTTCTGAAATTGTTTCGGGGCCCACTGCTGACTTAATATTTCTTTAAATGTAATTGTAAGTTTTTTACATGTTTGTTTTTTATTAAATTCAAAAGCTACTCTGTGTTAAATATTTGTCCAGCACCTTGTGTGTCAATTCTGTAGTTGCTCTAATTGTCATTCATCACTGCCTCAACTAAGAATTTTGAATTTCTGGTTTTCTACTTTTTAAAGATTTTGGATCGCGGACCACAAAATTTGAACTTGTAATGTAATTAAATGTTATTCTTGTGTTCGAATTAGAAATTAACTCTGTTGTTAATTATGATTAACTCCTTAAAAATAAAATAAAATCGTGAGAAATGATCAGTGTAGTCATAACCAGGCCTTAACGTTCTACAAGGAGTTTCGTCCCTGTCCTGTTCCTAGGATTTCATTGGTAGCACAGCATAGTTGATTTCCACCGGTAAAGGGAGGGAGGGGGGTCAGAGTTCCCTTTTTCTTTTGACGTTATTCATCTGAAGTTTTACATTGGTGTTATTCTAAAATTGTATTTGATTTGTTAAGGGAATACAACATGCCGCAATGGAACGCAGAGCTTGCCTCGGCCTGTCATGCTTAAAACACGACCAATTGGAATATGAACTTGAGGTACGATGGTTGCCAATCGAGGACGGCACAGTGGATCTGGCGGCCAGTTCAAGTGCAGCGTTGCGTAACCGTTTTGGCATCTTTCCTGACACCGTTGACGAGGTAAGTATCGCTATTTCTTGAAAGTCTCTTCGGATTTGCTGCCTGGTCCGAAAATCAACTTGAAGCTACATCAGCGAGAAAAATTGGCTGTAGCAGGTAATTGCTTGAACGAGGTACACGGAATGACGTTTGACTAGACGGTGGTAATTGCCAACACTTTGGTTTTTGGGACTGTGTTTATAAAGAGGCAATTCTAATTAGGTTGCCAACTTCAGTAATAGAGACAATGGCTTTCCTCTTAGGAACACGTGGAATCCTGTACTAGTTTGCCAGTCAGTGTGTGAAAATAGTCTTTGAGTGCGATGGATTCTTGCCGCCGGTGTTCTGCTAAGAGCGGCGCCACCTGCCCACTCTCGGAGGGCAGCAACTGTGACGGGCGGCGCCTGCGCCGTGTACAGTACACACGCGAAGAGGACGACGACCTACAGCCTTGGTGTCAGTTTTCAGCGGGACTCGGTAGCAGCAGCGTTTTTTAACGATGACGAACAGCTGGACTGCAGCAATTTTGAATCAAGTTGATTTTATGGATCTGGCAGCAAATCCGAAGGGACTTTCGACTTTCAAGACGTATTATGCCGGGAAAAACCTACGAACTAATGTCGCAATTTCTCTTTGCTCTGTGATAATGACTGAAGTGCGTCGTAATATTCAGTTCCTTGAGGGTGGTCAACCTACCCGAAAAATTTGTGTAGGATTCAGACCCAACTTCTTGTCTGGGATAACTGTCTTGCCAGGCTAAGGCATATTCAGCCAACAGGAGGATATAGTTAATCAGTTGATGGGGCGTGTGAAAACTCAGTACAATTTCCTTGGGGTTAGATTTCGATGTAGGTGGTACAGAGGAGGGTGTCCATCTGATAGTTCAGGTTTCAGAACATACAGACACCCAGGGTTTTAAATGATTCATTCCTGACTGATTTGCTAAGTTGCCTAACCCGATCATACATTTGCTTCACGGTGTTTAGAAACTGTCTACTGATCAGTCAGCCAAGACTCGGAAGGTAGGGTGGTTATTATTTGTTTTGAACTCCATGCTGGCGCCTTGCAAATATCACACTCTGCTATACTTCATTTGCTATATTCTTTGTCACAAGGGTCGTTGAGTAGTTAGGTAGTTGGTTAGTTTGTTTTCTGGAATTCATCAATATCAGGGCTCCGCACATGAACTGAGAGCACGTATAATAGAGGAGAAGTTATCACAATGCATTCGAAATTAACTCGAGCGTGTGCATTATTGGCGGGTACAAACACCCACGGAAACTCTAGATGAATATACGGAGCGTTTTCGCACTGCGGTGTGTTCCTTGGAGATTAAGTCGTCTCTCGCTGTCTTGTTTTTATGAAATCTATCGGTATGATATGTTTGGAATCGTTTATGAAAATGTTTAAGTCGTGACTTCGCGTATGTTTCGCTAACAATAATCAATGTTGCAACGTAGGCAAATTAATTGTTAGTTAAGGTACTACGTTGGGTTGTAATAATTTACTTACGTTGTAAACACACACGGCTAGCACCAAAATACTCGTGGTTTGTTTAAAATTGTAGTAGTTAATGTCTGATAAATACTGTTACTGACAAACATGCGATATAAAACCTACATAGCTGCGATATTATTCTTAATATTACGTAAATTCTTTGTTAAACCAGGGCCTTTTGTGCTGTTAATTATGATTTGGTCAATATTTAAGACAGTGAAACCAAGAATTTTACCAGTCAGCGATTTACTCATCCGTCATGTACATTTAATGAAAAATTTTCTGCAATAAGTACTTTCTTTTCCTGACAGAAAAATATTTAAAGTATTATTTCTAGTTATCTCGTGGGTGAAGCCTGAGAATCATTTGATGAATTGCATTTCGCAGAATGGCTGCCAATCCACCATTACGAGAAAAGAATGGCAGATGGCCAGTGATAAAACTTCAATTCTAGCGATAATTATTTCTACCTAATTATATTCCCGGGTATGAAATGAGATTGAAAGAACAAATACTTTTTATACATATATTGTGAAAAAATCTTACGTACATTTAACAAAATCTTGCGTTCAGAAGCGTCTGATAGCTTCGAATGCTGACACGAGAGTGATCATTTTACTCATCCAGGTCTTTATCCCACATTTATACAGAAATTCGATGACGTGATATACTCGTAGTCTTGGTTATTCTTAAAATTTGTTACACTTTAATATTATTATTCCAGGAGAGGGTACAACATCCCCTGGAAAGTTAAGAAAATGCTTGTCGCACAAAACCTGCTTTTAACTTTCCACTTAATGATCACTTCATGCAGTTTATGCAGGTTCAATAAGTTATTATTAATAATTGACATTTTGGCTGAAGGCGATTCAGAACTATTATGTGGATTTCATTTTTTTTTCTTGACTGATACAGTTACACGGCGTCACACTATACCTGAAGCTAATCAGGCCAGTGTCAGAATACGCGGCGGTGGTGTGGGGAAACGCGGCCGACACCAACGTCAGGACGCTGCAGAGGGTACAGAACCGGGCTCTTAAGCTCGCTATGGCCCTTCCGAGCAGATATAGCACACAAATACTACATGAAGATACTGGCCTCCCGCCTCTGCGAGATAGGTTCAAAATGGTTCAAATGGCTCTGAGCACTATGCGACTCAACTGCTGAGGTCATTAGTCCCCTAGAACTTAGAACTAGTTAAACCTAACTAACCTAAGGACATCACACACATCCATGCCCGAGGCAGGATTCGAACCTGCGACCGTAGCGGTCTCGCGGTTCCAGACTGCAGCGCCAGAACCGCGCGGCCACTTCGGCCGGCTGCGAGATAGGTGCAAGCAATACAACACGCCCGTTCTACGCGAAGACGGAAAACTCCGAGAACCGGCTCATAAAAGATTTGGGCCTGTAGATACACCGTAGGCTATCCACGTGCTGTTATGACCTGCTGAAGGAATAGAAACCTATCCCACCGGCCTGAAGAAGGCCTACCAGACATTCTCAAAAGAAGAATATCCAAGAAGAGAGGCAAAACCACCCCAAACCAAAGAAGAACGGTAGGAATAGCGCACCAGGCGCTTTACCTACTCGCAGTCAAGGCCAAGAAAGGCTTGTCATTTTGAGCGAGCGAGCGAGTAGCTCCAGGTCAGAGTTCTGCGCTCCTTTGCCGACGCCGGACCTTGGTTGCTCGAAGCGACACTTTGGTGATAGTTCTTGCGCTTCCAGATGTTTTGAACTCAGCCGAATTTCGATTGTGCGCGCAAACGGAAGATTCTTCGCAAGATTTTTCGCAAAGAATTCGGACTTAGGATATTTTCGGTGTGGTACACAGTAGGTACTTGTTTTTGTCATGTGTTGTCTTTCGGTGATCATTTTTGTAAACTAACAGGACTTGTTTCCAATCGAGAGCCACCACAATTAGCCGCTGAAGCACTACTGTGGGATTTTGTTTATTTTTTAGCATTACAAACTGTGTTTCAGGATACCAATGGGACTTAGTTTCTGATACGGTCAGGTTGGACTCATTTCCACCCGGTAACTGTGTTTAAACTAGTCGAGACTTTGTGTATTTGGTGCCTTTCGACACTTCTATATTTGCGCTAGTGTCGAGTGAACTTTAGGCCATCGGGATTAGGCCGTGTTTCAGCAAACTAATAGACTTGGGGCGAACGTGTCTAAAGGTCTTGATAAAAATGACAGGTGGTATAGCCCTTTTCTCAGCTGAGAAGGTCTGAAATAGCATATGTGTTGTAAGACTTGAGCAATGGCAACTTTAATGTTGGCGGACATGGAGCTCCGCTGGTGTTGCTAACTACTTGGGCTGTTGATATCGATCCTGATCATATGTCGGGAGGGAGGTGTCATTGATCGAGGCGTGTATTATGGGATTTTGGCGGGCCCTGATATTGGCAGTTTGCAGGAGGGCACGTGGCTGGCAAGTTGTTGTTTTTGGGGACTCGCGCTGTCCGGTACAGGCCTCGAGAAGCCACGAGTAGTTAAATCTGTCGGCGGAAATCCTAGCCGATTGGATCAGGGATTGATAGCGGTGAGTTTCGGGAAGAGCAGCGGACGCTGCCTGCAGCCTGGCAGGTTAGTTCCCGGCCAACTCCGCAAGCTTAAATTTTACGGCACCTCAAAGACCGCCTCTACCGATTGGAGGCAATGACATCCCTGCTTGGAATCCTGGAAGTAATGGTTCCTTCACACCTGACTAGAGTTGTTGTTTTTTAATTGGTACTTGTTATCGTAAGGCCACATTTGTGTTAATATGGAATTCGGCCTATCATATTAACGAGCCTCCGATTGTGTGGGTGGTCATCGGTCAGTGTAACTGGTGGTAATTTGTTGTTCCAGCCCATATTCCATGCAAGTGTACTAGCATTCTCTCTCAAAAACTGTGTTGATGAAACTGAAATTGTAACATAGTCTGTGTCGAAGGCAAGGCACGCTTTCATAGATGGGTATGCCCTAGTAATTGGAATTGCAGGTGCTGGTATCTGACTTCGTTAATGTTCAAGTAATTTTGAGGAGTGTTAAGCTTGTAACTTGTACGTTCTAACAATACCACCACTTGCAAAGTAAGTTAGAAATCAGATTAATAATGTTGCTCACGCAGCATATGTTCGCTTTATCGGGCAAGAACAAAGTTATTGACTGTGGGTGGTGTCGTCAGAATGGAAATAATGATGTCACTGTAAAAAAGTCATTAATTTTGGCACTTATCTTGAATGGATTCCCACGTAGATTTCGTCGAAGTTGTTATGGCTCATCTTGTTGATTCTAGGGTGATTCCATTTCGACTGCTAGAAGGTCCAGATCTGTATTTTAGCAATATTTGAGGACCTAACAAATGCGTTTTTCAGGAATTTCTTAATGATCAAACAATCCCAGATCAGAACAACGGTATAGTAGAAATAATTTTTGACTTGGTGTTCACGATCCACATTTTTATTAATCTTCTTGTAAATTCACATATACTTCTTCTTAATTGTCACATCATCAAAAAAACAGTTTTATATCAATCTTCATATATTTAATTTCCTCTTTAACCAAACACAAGACTTGACTGTTCTTTTACAAAGCGAAGTAACAACTTAACTTCTGCAAAGTGAAACAAAGACTGCTCTGTGCACATTCGCACCAAAACGGTTACAAGTAAGTCAAAGATCATGACAGTCTCACAGAAATGAATACACACAAGAACCATATCACTGTATTATATCGATACATTGGAGTACCTATGCATTAATAAAACCAAATGTGAATATTGTCACAATAATATGTGTGTTACTTTGCAGAAAAGTAGTACGATATTACTGGTATTTAGAACTGGGGTTGGAGTGCCGTAATGGTCACGTAAATAAAGAACCATTACAAAGTGTAGTCGCTTTCGGAACAAGTTAATATTGCCTACATCCCAGGCATTCTCGTCTATAGCCTTCTTTTGGCAGATTACTGTTCCCTTCAGATGTGTGTTGGCGGGGTAGTTTTGGCAGCAGACGATGTGATCTTGTTTCCTAGGTCTGGAGCAGAGACGTGTTTCCTTTCTGCTGTGGCGAAACTTCGGTCGTCACACGACCTCTAGTTGGCCTGCAATTTGGCACTTCTACCAGCCGCCTCGTGTTGTCTCAAGTTAAGTAAATTTGATCGTTTGGCATGTGCAACAGCGGAGTGTTGCCTATTAATCTGAAACTCTTAATCTATTAAATATTGTGAAATCAGCAAGCATATAAGCTAGGAAGCGTGATCTGCAAGCCCGAAGTTTCTCGTCACTATACCTGTCCTATGAGTACTCATTTAAACCTTGAACCTGTGCTGTGCGGCCGTGTTGAATTTAACGTAGTTCCTGCGGATTTGAAATCCCTCTGGCCGCAAGAGCGCATGAAGCGTTATTGTCGTCGGCAGAAGGCAGGTCGGAGGAGAAGGTAGTTAACGACTGAGGCCACCTTGCAAGAGAAGAGCCTGACAGGTGGCGAGGAGCGCAAGTGAGGGTGCGTGTTGTGGCTAAGCGTCTGCCCTGGCCCGTTGGCAAGAGTGGAGCGTTGCTCACTGCGGGCTTGGCGGGGCCGAGTGTTGATCGCAGCGGGGAACTTTGCTCGTTAAAGGCTACTTCGGCAGGACGCACGGTATTCGGCGCGCCGTTGTTGAAGTTGCAAGCAGTTTGCGTCCATTTTGGTGCCGCGGTGGAGTCCGGTCTGACCTTTGCAAGTACTGGACGCAGTGTCGTCTTCTGGATGAAACCAGTGGGTTTCCGACTTCGAGTAATCTTCCCTACATCCTTCTCTTGGTGCTCTCTAAATGGTTCAAATGGCTCTGAGCACTATGGGACTTAACATCTGAGGTCATCAGTCCCCTAGAACTTAGAACCACTTAAACCCAACCAACCTAAGGACATCACACACATCCATGCCCGAGGTAGGATTCGAACCTGCGACCGTAGCGGTCGCGCGATTCCGGACTGAAGCGCCTAGAACCGCTCGGCTACTGCGGCCGGCTAGTGCCCATCTAGGCCTATCCCAAAACAACTAACGTATTACTACAAGGGTTGGGAAAGGATGAAAGTAGGGGGAAAGAACATAGAGAGTAGCGATGAAAATGAAAGTGGTTGTGAATGGGCTTTGTTTTTTCAGTTTTTTATTGCATTTCTTGTTTTTTATTTTCTGCGTTTATATATATATATATATATATATATATATATATATATATATATATATATTACTTTTTTATTTTTTTAAATTAAATTAGTCTATGTACCACAATTCCAGGAGCTACTAGCGCCTTCCGATTAGGAGAACATACAAACGTGTCTTCTCGAAAAAAGTATCAGCATCTCATGGCTTGGACGTTCCAGCTTGAAGGCGTGTCATGAAAGGCGCTCCGTAGAAAACTGGAAAAGAACAGCTTGTATCTGGGGTTGCGAACAAGTGCACAGTGTCGATCGTTAAGGTACGTCCAATAACCTAGTTATAATTCCTCGTCGGGGCCAAAAAGGTAGCGGACCGTATGACCGTGTATCCAATTCACATCGTTAGATTTTGCTGCAGGGTAATGAATCACACCCGAGAAATAAAGCTTCAGGAAAGTGATCTGAGCAGGTGTTGTCGAGTAAGGAAAGCCTAGATATGTTGCGCGAGCCTCCAGACGTCAGACGACGGACCACATGAGACTCGATGAGCGTCCGTGTCCTCTACACCACAGTGAAAACAGGGGTGTGTGTCAGCGAGGCGGATGCGGTGCAAACGAAACTGGTTTACCTTTTTGCCATTGACTGTTCTGTACCACGTGGACTGGGCGTTGGTGTCGGGATAACCAGCATGCAGGGCTTTCAACACACGACGCCATGTAATTTGGGGAAACTTGTGTGCGATGGGGTTCGGGGTTCGACACATTTATAATGTGTCGTGTACAGTCTTTGTCTGGAGTACACGTGAAAGGGGTAAGGAGTGCAGGATGTAACTTAATTGAAGAAATAAGTGCCGAAACTGATAACAGGGAAGGGGGGGGGGGCTGGAATGTCCGATAACATGACTGGGGCTAACTTGGAGACTGGTGCGTATTCATGCAAAAGCAGTCCGTCCGGCTCGTCGGGCAGCGACGCCAGACTTTCAGTTTGGAACTAACAAACAAAGCCGAAACTCTGCCTGGCACATGCAATAAGCCCACTCCACCACGCTCCCGCGGGAAGGCAAGGGAGGAATATTGAACTTTAAATAACATCCCGGTACTGACGAAAGATCCCATCGGTATCAACATACGACGTGCGAGGGTAATCGGGACCGAGAACACTTGTGCCATATGGGGGATGCGTGAGGCGTGGTAAACATTCACATATTGCGCACGCTGTACATTGTCGAGGGATCTAAGCCGATGATCCACAAGGCCAGCTCTGATCGTTTGGAGGAGACGTCTACTGTTGGTTGCCGCTGAACGACGGAGGTCAGTCATAAAATCAATGCTCAAACAGCGGGCGCTGGTGGCCACACTTAGAGGAGCGACTTATTGCTCAGGTAGACCCTCACCAATGAGCAGAACCTTCTATTTGGAAATGTTAAGAGAACTGCCCAATGCCCCCCCATATGTCGCCATCCAAGACAGAACCGCGCGAACATCGTCTTCATTGCGGAGGTAGAGAACTAGATCGTCAGCGTAGGCTGTACAACAGAAGCGGTGCCCATGTGATGTCAGGCCCACCAGATGTTGGCGAAGTACCTGGAGTAGGGACTCTAATGCCAAAGCATACAGTATCGTGGAAATTGGGCAACCCTGTCGGACAGAGCGCTCGACCGCTAGAGGCGACGTGAGGTGACCATTACAGAGTATCCGTTCAAGAGCCGCATTACCACTGTTACTATACAAACCGGAAAACCCATGTATTGGAGGACCGCTTTCAGAAAGGTATGGTCGACACGGCCGAATGCCCACTGAAGCCAAGCGATGACAATGCGCCAGGTAAATATTGCGACTGCGCGAGCGCGATCATGTCCCTGTAACGCCAAAGGTCCATATGGATGTTGGTGTCACCGCCCATTGAATTCTGATCAATGGAGGTGACGTATCTTGCTGCCTTCTTGAGTCGTGAGGCCAACAAATGGGTAAAAAAAATTGTCATGTCACCGTTGAGCAGAGTGATTGGCCGGTAACCACAGATCCGTGATCGCCCATGTGGCTTAGGGATGACCCCATCAAGGAAGGTGGCTGGGATCGTCGTTGTGGGTGACATGAGTTCGCGACAGGTGGACGTCCAAGTGGGTATCAAAAGATAGCTAAAACACCTGTAAAATTCGTGGAGGACGCCGTCAGGTCCAGGGGACTTGTTGCAGCTCCCACCTTGAGAGTATCTAGGACTTCATCGGAGGTCACTTGTTCCTGAAGTTCTTGAGCCACATCCTCTGGCATGGTGTTGACAGTCAGTGCTCCTACCTCCTCTATTAGGGTCGGGGGACGGTAGCCGGAGGAAATGAGAATAGAAAGCACATGGCGCATTGCATAGTGCATCGTCGTCCTTCCGCATCAGTGATGTCATGAATGAGAGCTCGACGACGACGTCGGCGTTCTGTGAGGAGGTGGCACATCTTTGGCGTTTCGTGAGGCATATGGTCATTGGTGCTGGATCTGACAAGGGCCCCTTCCAAGCGTCGTCGCATGAGAGAAGTGATCTGCGCTTTGGCATTATGCACTATCGTCTGACAGACAGGAAAGAATGCCATTGAGGTGCAGTCACGAAGTACCGCGTAATAAAAGTCCATGGTGTTCGCTGGACAAGCTTTGAAGTCTTTGCCATATCTCATCAGTGCCCTGTGTAGAGCTGTGTTCGCGCAGGATAGCCACCAGGATAAGGTGGTTGTGTATGAGGGGCGACGTCGACGACAGAGGGCCCACGCATCCTCAACGATCCGTCGGCAATCGGGGACAGTCAGGAGGGAAACGTTTACCTTGCACAGGCCACAGCTTTGCCACATCTGTTGACGGGTGAGGACGATATCGCAGATGTAGGCGTCGTGGTCAGAGAAAGCCAGAGGCCATACTTTGGCACGTCGAGTGTCAGCAGCAAGTGAGCGTGTGAGGTATATACGGTTTAGGTGACCAGACGAATGTGCCGTATAGTATGTGAAACTTGCACGGGTGCCATGAACCTTTTTCCATGTGTTAAAAAGATAAAGTCTGTCGATGATGATAGAGAGGGACGCACATGGGGAATGATGTGGAAGTTGGTCATCAGGCCCTTGTGTGTAGTTAAAATCGCCACCAAGGACCATTTCATCCAGAGGACCCTCGAAAAGCTGCGTTACGTCGTCAGCAAAGGAGGTGTATCGGTCACGACGTCGACTGGAGCCGGATGGCGCATATACATTGAGGAGCAGACGCTGAAAGGTACACTACATCCTCAGCAGGAAGTCAAGAACGGAAGGGTATGGTGACTCCACTACCGTTGTCAGAAGCATGGGAGATGTGTGCCGTGTAGCCAGTGGCTGTGTAGAAATCAGCGACGAACAGTTCTTGGAAAAGGGCAATGTCGACATCAGCAACATGGTCTCTCGAAACAGTGCCAGTGTGTGGGATGCGCGAATGGCGGCCAGATTCATCGTTGCGATGCGGTAGTGTCGTAGGCGTGCTCCCACCATTGGCACAGATGTTCCAGCAGAGATGTTCGTCTGGCGTGTAACATCCGGTGCAGTGGCTACAGCCGAAATAACTGGGTGGAAGGTTGGTCAAGTACCTCCAAGGGGCAGTGCCTCATAGGAGGGCTACCATCTCGATCTGCTCCACCGTCGACATCATCAGCCCAGGAGACTGGAAAAGGTGGCAAGCGAGTGTCGCACTCATAGAGGGCGAGTTGTGGTGGGATTGTTCCTCAGATGGGACATCAGAAGCGACCACTTCTGTCGTCAGGACGCTCGAAGGTAGATCACTGTCTCGTATGTGCTCCACTGCCTGTAATGCCACATGAAGAAGTGTGTCTGTGTACGTGCGGATGGATATGTGTGTGTGTGTGTGTGTGTGTGTGTGTGTGCGAGTGTATACCTGTCTTTTTTTCCCCTAAGGTAAGTCTTTCCGCTCCCGGGATTGGAATGACTCCTTACCCTCTCCCTTAAAACCCACATCCTTTCGTCTTTCCCGCTCCTTCCCTCTTTCCTGATGAAGCAACCGTTGGTTGCGAAACCTTGAATTTTGAATGTATGTTTGTGTTTGTTTGTGTGTCTATCAACCTGCCAGCGCTTTCGTTTGGTAAGTCACATCATCTTTGTTTTTAGATATATATTTTCCACGTGGAATGTTTCCCTCTATTATTTTTATATATATATATATATATATATATATATATATATATTATAGAGAGAGAGAGAGATGGCCGTAGGGGGCATGAGGCGGAGCCCCTGTCGAAACGTCGCCTCGTATGCGAGAACCGATGCGGTGGAAGGTTGCTCCATGGGGAAAACAGAAATCTCGGTGTCTAGAAAGATGTTATTCTGATGCATTCGATTCATGGAATAAGTGTATCAGCCCATCGCGTTCCTTTCGGTTTATGTGGCATTAACTTGGACACCGTGCGCTTCTGCGAGAGTATACAGTTTCCTCGTGCATTTGGCGAGACTCTCTCTCACCTGGTTGGTGATGTCGCGAAATCTTTTGGGGCTCGCATCCTCTGCCTTCCTCTTGCGTAGTGTTGCTCTCCAGCATTTTCTTAATGTAACTGTGAGTGTATTTTTTCAATTTAGCCTTAAGGTTTTCTGTTTGTGATTGTTCTCCTATTTAACGCTGTTATTCTAACTAAATAATCGGTAAAAATTCCTCTTCACGTCATGATCAATGCCATTCATAGTGACATCATAGTTTAAGGTTATAGTACTGAGCTTAAAGTTTCGGGGCACGTCACGGTTATTTAATATTCTTTCCTCCTGGAGTGCTAGTATCATACACGTTTCTGCTCATTTGTGCTCAATCCTGCTTATTCATTTAATGTATGTTTTTGTTTTAACATGTATTGGTTTTAATTATATTTTGGATATCTTGGCCTGGACGCCGATAATAAGAGGAAATTGGTTAGTTGCTCGCCATGGCCCTGTCTGATTCTGCGGTAAATTCTCGTTTGGCCCTTCTAATGTGAATGCATCTATCTCGAATCTTATATTCATGACTCAACACCGAAATATTTGCGGGGTGCTATTTCACCTTTTCCACTATCCCTCAGGGCAAGTAGTGGTACGTACTTTCATTGTAACTAATTGGTGTAGCAAATTGTATTAAATTTGATGTGTCTCTTTTAGAAGCTTTACTCGAGTTCTAACTTAGTGTTAAGTAAGTTGAGTTAGTTTGTTTACGAAAATTTTTCATTTAATTCCATCTATTTGAAGTATCTGAGGTTTCTATTTATCATGTGCTCCCTTTTCTGAAGGGCTGTTGTGCCTGTATTACTTGCTTAATCATTATTGTTGTGAAATTGGCATCCGGGCCCACGGGTTACATGGCATTGTAAGTCTTTTTGCCTGTTTGTCTTTGTTAAAACCCACAAGTTCTTTAGTACTGAAGATTTTTCCAGCACTTTACATGTCAATTCTGTAGTTTCTTTGTCATTCAGCACTGCCTCAACTAAGAATTTTAAATTTCCGTGCTCCATTTAAAAAAGTGGTCTCAAATAAGCATAAAAAACACACAACGTCCCATCGGAAATTCTAAAATCATCTGGGTACGTGGCAATCAAAAGATTACTCAAGTTGATGTATAGAATCTATTAGACTGGCGATGCACCATCAGATTTTCGGAAAAATGCCATCTGTACAATTACAAAGATAGCAAGGGCAGGTAAGTGTTACAACTACCGCACAATCAGCTTAGCGGTTCATGCACCCAAGTTGCCAACAAGAATAGTGTATAGAAGAAAGGAAAAGAAAGTTGAACTGTTAGTGGACAATGAGTTTGGCTTCAGGCAAAGTAAAGGCAACAGGGAAGCAGGTTTATGTTGCGCCTGATAAGAAGACAGAAGAAAATCAAAATAATCTCGTACCAATTGTCGTCCTAGAAAAAGTGTTCGACAATGTGAAATTGTACAAAATGTTTGAAATTCTTAGAAAAATATGTAAGCTACAGGGTAACATACGATATGTAGAAGCAGCAAGAGTGAACAATAAGGATGGAAGATGAATAACGAAGTGCTTGGACAGAAACAGGATAAGTGAAGGATGCAATCTTTCGCCCCCTACTGTTAAATTTATACATCGGAAAAGCAATGACAGAATAAGAGTTTCAGGTTGGGTTTAAAATTCAGGGTGAAATGACATCAGTTGTAAGATGCTCTAATGATATTGCTAGACTAAATGGAAGTGAAGAGGATCTGAAGGATTCATTGAATCGAATAAACAGTTGTGTGGTCTACAACAGCTTGATGATGACTTAAATCGTTTCAATCTGGTTTCCACATACCTTATTTTTGCCCTCAAGGTTCGTGAAATTGCTGTGTAAAATTTGAGCTTCATAAAATTATATTTAGTGACCGCTCATGTCAGGTTTTCAAATTTTAGGCGAATGAGTATTTGAATATAGTTACCATTGTTCTAATCTCATATATTCTCCTGCGAACTGGCTACTTGAAAAGCCCGTGCCTCAGCTGTAAACAATAAGATTTCTTTGTGAGTTAGACATGATCAGAAGTGTCCAGCTCTATCATTTAGAAGGAACAGGAGAATCTCCCAGATAGTTATAAACTGAGATCAGCAAAAGAAACCGAGACGTTGGCGTGAGGGAAAAATGATGGACCAAAACGAGCTTGGTATGAAGAAGAAACGATTTTATCCATGAAAGGAACTGCAATCATCCTTTATTCTACTTCATCATCACATTTATCGTCCACGGTCATTAAGCACACCTTCAACATCATCTGTTGCAGCTGCTCCCTCAATACTACTAAATGTACACATATGCTATTCGCATCACCTGAAGTTGTCACTGCTTTGGACAGTCAATCTTCCACATTGGGGAACAGTATTTGCAGATGGGGCTATTGCACAGGCGCTAGGTCATCACATTTCTGGTTTAACTACCTCTAGAAGTCTGATCAGAAGGCCGAGAAGAAAAACAAGGAAAGCAGTTGCAGAAGAGGAAGGGAAAGGTAATAGTTTGGATGATCCTCTTCTTTTGTATTAGGATGGAAAATGGTTTCAGATATCAGTGATTGAAAGGAAAAGACTGGCCGAATTGCTGTCCTTGTTACTGAAAATGGATAAGAAAAGCTTCTAGAAGTTCAGAAAATATAACGAGGAACTGGTGAGACTCAGACTCTGGTTTGCATAAATTTAATTAAAAAGAGGAATCTTATGTCGAAAACCAAAAGACTTGTATTATGAAGAAGTGTATACAAAGAGACTTTCAGTACAGAGCTGGTGTTAGTTGGTTGCTGTCATCACGTTCTGGAAATAATATTATCAGTTTTTTCCTGTACTTCTGGTAATTCAAGTCCAGAAACAGGTTCTTTTGAGACATTTTCGACAAAAATGATCTTAATTAATCTTTATAATTATTCTGCAGCACCAGACTAACTACTCAAGGCTCTAGTAATAAAAAACCGCGGTATAAACGGTGGATTACTTGTGAAATGGTTCAAATGGTTGGTTCAAATGGCTCTGAGCACTATGGGACTTAACATCTATGGTCATCAGTCCCCTAGAACTTAGAACTACTTAAACCTAACTAACCTAAGGACAGCACACAACACCCAGCCATCACGAGGCAGAGAAAATCCCTGACCCCGCCGGGAATCGAACCCGGGAACCCGGGCGTGGGAAGCGAGAACGCTACCGCACGACCACGAGATGCGGGCGACTTGTGAAATGCTCTAAGAGTTCAGTAACTAACAGATGATTACAAGGAATTTTTAGAATTATCCTCACTGTTGCTTGGTGGTAGAAGAAGTTCTAGCAAATCATTTCGAGCTTCTGTTCCAAAGCATGGTGCTCGCAGGATGGCGAAAGTCATTTAACCATTGAAAATAATTCTTTTCCCATCTGTTTGATCTAACGCAATGAGAAGTCTAGAAATTAACCGACCTTGCTTTATTTGTCGATCCTGTTTATACCAGAGAGTGGAACGAAACGCATACTACTATCTGAAAGCTTTACGGTAATAACACAACTATCCATCTCCTCAAGAATTATTCCGGCAAAACTGTAGCTAAGAAAGCATGTAAGGCTCTTTACAAACATTTTTGGTTTATCTCTGAGCATTTGGATGCTCAACCCTTCTTTGATGACAAAGTAGAAACAGACACAAAGGAAAACATCATGAAAAACTTGCAACGCCCACGAATATCTGGTAATCCTCGTTTACTGAAGATAATGAATCAGTTGTAGACCTGAAATTAGAGAATCTTGTGTCAGAATAGACCACTTGCTTATTCGAAGTATTGATTGAAAAAGGAAGAATGAAATCATCTTTCCCACAATTATCTCCTACAGAATGGCCAGAAATTCAGTGTTCAAAGAACTTCGTCCCGCTGCTTTCGGATCAAAGCAGTAAACAACACAGCGGAACGTGCTATCGCACGGATCCAAAAGTACAATGAAACGTCGACGAATTATAAGAAGCAGAAATAGTGTCTTCTTAAAATTGTATCCGCCCCTAGAAATGTCTTAAAACTTAAAATCCGGTTCCCAAATTTCTGTCGAACCATCAATCTGAAACCTTCCGGTTTCTCCAGGTCTCTTCCACGTATAAAATCTTCTTTTGTGATATTTACTAAGACCGTTAACGATGATTAAATTATGCTGTGGACGAAACTCTACCAGATGGTTTCCTCTATCATTCCTTTCCTCCCTTCCATATTCACCTAATATTTTTTCTCCTCTTCCTTCCGTCGAATTCCAGTCCCACGTCACAATTAAATTTACGTCTTTTATAAGCATTTCACATCATACATTCTTTCAGTCTCTTCATCTGCGGAGTTAGTTGGTGTGCAAACTTACACTATTGTGGTAGGTGTGGTCGTCATGTCTATCTCGGCTACGATAATGCGTTCGCTATGCTGTTCATAGCTTAGCCGCATTCCTATTTTCTTATTCATTATGAAACCCAATCCTGCACTACCCCTGCATGACTTTGTGTTTATAACTCTGTAATCACCCGACCAGAGGTCCTGTTCCTCAGTCCAGTGAACTTCATTAATCCACACCATATCTAACTTCAACCTATCCACTTCCCTTTTTTAACTTTCTAACCTACCTTCACGATTAAGAAATCTAACGTTACACGCTCCGATCCGTAGAATGCCATTTCTTCTTCTGGTGACGAAATCCTCCTGGGTAGTCCCTGCCCGGAGGTTTGAGTAGGGGACTATTTTAGCTCCGGAATATTTTACTCGAAAGGACGCCATCATCATTTAAACATGCAGTAGAGATGTATGTCCTCGGGATATATTACGGCTGTTAGTTTCCCCTTGATTTCAGCCATCCTGCACAGCAAGGCAGTTTTGGTCAGTCATCCAGACTATTGCCTCTGCACCAACTGAAAAGTCTCGTGCCCTTCTTCAGGCACCACACATGTGTCTGAGCTCCCAACATATATCCCTACGCTGTTGTACCTACGGTACGGCTGTCTGTATCACTGGGGCACGCAAGCCTCCCTACGGACGGCGAGGTCCATGGTTCGTGGGAGGGGGACTTGGGTCCACTCGTTAGTCACTCGTTATACACCACCAGATTCGATTGGAAACATCACGGAGTTTAACTTAACATAATCGCTGCAGCCAAATCATCGCCTATTTTCTTATCGAAAATTTTCAAATGTGTGAAATCTTATGGGACTTAACTGCTAACGTCATCAGTCCCTAAGCTTACACACTACTTAACCTAAATTATCCTAAGGAGAAACACACACACCCATGCCCAAGGGAGGACTCGAATCTCCGCCGGGACCAGCCGTTATCTTATCAATACAGCGAATTTATTGAGCATATGAAATAACTTCAGACAAAAACGCCTCCATATATGGCTCAAGAGTCCATGTTAATCATCAAGAAGAGTAACAGCTCGATATAACTAGCAAAAATCTTACCTTCATGTACTGATTATCAATGTTTCCATGCAGCCACTGCTCTGAGAATTTTCAGATAAACGGGTGAATATAAAGACCACTTATTTCGCATAATGTTTCTTGCAGTTTCTTCGGAATATTGTCACTACTAGCAATAGTTTCCTAGAGTCCTTCGAATTGTATAAACAGTATAATGGTAAATTTACAGTCGTTGGCGTTAACCACACCTGATAAATTTTCAAGGTCAAACAGGTTGTCCACAGACAGCCATCTTAAATACTTTCAATTAGCTCGATCTGTATATTTCGAAGTTTACTTAAAAGAAATACCGACAGATCGAATACAATCGATCTAAATCGCGAGTAATAGAGACGGAAATACTCTGTCTCGATGTAGCAAAGTCTGATTAAAGTCTCTCTCTCTCTCTCTCTCTCTCTCTCTCTCTCTCTCTCTCTCTCTCTCTCTCTATTTCTCTGACACATACACACACACTCACACACACAGCAATCAGAAAGTGTCAGCAGAAGGAACACAATACACAAAGAGCTCAGAAATATTTTAGGTTCTTCTGTCTTACATTGCATACTTAAGAACGTATTTTACGCTTAATTATGTTTACATTACATTTCTGTTACTGCCATTATTTTTCGTTTGAAATATTTTAGCCTGAGAATCGGTCCCATTTCCTTAACCATAGCAAGGAAGTAACATACATATAACCTGTTTATTCAATGTTACCAAACAGCTAAACGTTGGGTACACTACACAGGGCGCAACGAATGCCGAAAGTTCAACAGGTGGCCGGTCGACCTCTTGCAGTGACGTCACTTGACATTTTCGCGTTGTGGCAAAACCGCCGGCGCTGTGTATCCGCGAGTGCAGTGAAGCGTGCTTGTTGGTCATTCGTTGATGGTGGAACTTGTCGCATAAAGGCTATCCAATTTCATGGCTGACATTTCTTTATTTCTTTGTTTGACCTACTGATGGGCTCTATTGTGAAATTCTGGGTTTTAGTGGTTTATATGACACTGGTAGGAATAAGAGTGATTTTTTTGTTAAGAGAAACACATTTTAATATTTTCCTGTGTCACAACATACTAACTTTAAAGTAATTTCACTTTAAAGCTAGCAGAGGACAAGGAATAGAGAAAATTTCCAGGCGCTTAAGACGAAAGACAGAGAGAATACAGAGATGAAGAGGCGTTTGCAACTTTTCAAATTTAATTTTCTCGGGTATTATGTTTCATGCCACTTGCTTTCATCACTATCTTCGTTTATATATTTCTTTATTCTACTCATTATATACTAGAGGGATGGCCAAAATTACGGAAACACCACGAAAAACACGTGCTTGAACATAAAAGCAGACACTAGCCATACCTACAAGCTACGCTGCTGAACACGAACGGCACCTATGTAACGTCCTGAATAAGTTTCAATAAGTTTCAAGTGACAGTCCTGGTCATCACATGTTCTTTGTAATTATGAGCTTAGTCGGAGCTACGTGAATTCCAAACTGGGAAAATTGTTGGCTCTCGTATGTGGGTGTTTTTGTAAACAAAGGTAGCGGAAGTGTTTTGTGTTTCAAGAGGCACCTTACTGAATATTTATGCTGCATACAAGGAAAGCGGGCAACGCGGGGTAGCCTCTTCGTCTGGGGCGCCTTGCCACGGTTCACGCGGCTCCCCCATCGGAGGTTCGAGTCGAGTGTGTTGTCCTTAGCGTAGGTTAAAGTGAGATTAAGTAGTGTGTAAGCCTAGGGACTGATGACCTCAGAAGTTTGGTCCCATAGGAACTTACCAAAAATTTCCAATTTCCAGGGAAAGCAGAAGAACATCGTCCGCTAAGTTACAACTCGGACGTAAGTGTGTATTGAGTGACAGACAGTTATTGAAGAACATGGTGACGAAATGTAAGAGGGCGAAAGCTACAGAAGTTAATGCGGAATTGAATGCCACGCTCGTGAACCCTGTCAGCACCAAAGTCACAGGCAAGAGAGATTCATACGAAGGAAATTGCTGGAAGAGTTAGAGTTCCCAAGCCCACAAAATAAAGATACGGTGTCGAAGCCAAAAGAAATGGAAGAAAGTCGTTTGTTCCGATGAGTCTTGTTTCACATTCTTCCATCTTCTGGCCAAGTTCTCATCCTAAGTGTAAAACATGGTAGGGTTTCGGTGATGATTTGACAGCCATCGGTCCCATGATTTTCCTGCAAGGTCCTTTCAATGTGACTATTTTGATTGATGAAATCCAGTCCATGGTATAGTTTTCATTGGCCAGTGTTGATATAGATCTCAAAGACGATAAGGCTCCTCTTCACACAGCCCACAACGGTGAGGACTGGATTTGTGAGCACGAGAATGAATTAACGTACCCCCCCCTGACCAAGAGTCACCATATCTCAATATTATTAGGCCTTTGTGTTCTACTTTGGAGAGAAAGCAGCGTGATCGCTATCTACGTACATAATCGTTACCTGAAAGTGCCTTGCAGAACTAGCACTCCTGGAAGAAAGGAGTTCTGCAAGGTTCGCAGAAGAGCTTCTGCGAACATTGGAAAGTAGGAGACGAGGTACTGGCAGAATTGAAGCTGTGAGGACGGGTCGGTAGTCGTGCACGGGTAGCTCAGATGGTAGAGCACTTGCCCGCGAAAGGCAAAGGTCCCGAGTTCGAGTCTAGGTCCGGCACACAGTTTTAATCTGCCAGGAAGTTTCAAGATGGGTAATTTCAACATGACTTGGATGGGCTCATGAGTGGTTTCTGCAGTTAGAGGTGGCGAGTAAGGGAACTGTGCCTAATCATTTAGTACTGAGCTTGCGTTGATGAACAGGTATTTATTAATTTCCATTATTTCAAGTTAGTTCACCTTCCTTCCTTTATGAATGTGATATAATATTTCATGACTGAACTTGCAACTATGGTATTCTTTCAGCAGGTAATCTGCAAAAGCAGGGCCTCCTTTTCTAAATTTCCAACTTCTGTGGTGTTGCTGAAATCGTGTACGCACTGTTCTGCCAGTCAGTCTGTTTCATTTATGATGTATAACGAAGCCATTGTATCCTCTGCTGAGGCCAGCTCGCTCACAGCTGTGATGACCGGTCTTTTACACCCTTTACTTTGCCAGTGGGACGGAGTTCGCGACAGAGGTGTTCCCACACATTTTCAATCGGAGACAGATCTGAGGACCTTGTCGGTCACTGGTTGGGGATTGGGTTGTTTGGGGAAGGAGACCAGACAGAGAGGTCATCGGTCTCATCGGGTTAGGGAAGGATTGGGAAAGAAGTCGGCCGTGCCCTTTCAAAGGAATCATTCCGGCATTTGCCTGGAGAGATTTAGTGAAATCACGGGAAACCTAAATCAGGATGGCCGGACGCGAGATTGAACCGTCGTCCTCCCCAGTCGGCCACGGGAGTTACTCAAAAATCCCGTAGACAGCTCACGGAGACACGTTCCAGGTATGGATGGGCGTCGTCCTGTTGAAAGATGGCACCACAAAACTGTCGCATGAGGAGCAGGATGTTCGTGACGTACTGTTATTCTGCCAGTGTTCCCTTATTTACTAAGAGCTGTTACGTATTCACATCATGACGCCAGTAATAACACCGTTTTTCCTCTCCAAAACTGAAAGAATGAGACGTTTCCTCCAGTCGCCGTTATACTGTGCGAAGATGACCAACCGGTGCAGTATAGAACCGCGATTCATCGCCGAACGAAGTGCGATTCCATTCATTGCAGTTCATGAATCTTACTGGCGGTACCACCCCAGACACAGTCACTTGTATTGTGGTTTCAATGCCAGGCTACACAAGCGAGTGAGCCGCGCGGAATGGCCGTGTGGTTTGAGTCGTCATTTCACGGATTGCGCGGCCCCTCCCGCCGGAGGTTCGAGTCCTCCCTCGGGCATGGGTGTGTGTGTTGTTCTTAGCAGAAGTTCGATTCAGTAGTATGTAAGTCTAGGGACCGATGACCTTAGCGGTTTGGTCCCTTAGGAATTCACACACAATCATGGGAGTGTACTTCCCTAGTTTGGCTGCTGATGGTCTCCAACCAATAGAATGTTGCAGGGAGTCCATTCATTTATGCTCAGAGGGCTGGCTGGGATGTGTAGGGGTTACGATGCCCGTGGTGCACAATGCGGTGGTCGTCCCTTGTGGTGTTAAGACGCGGTCTAGCTGAACCTTGACGACGAGTATGCCTGCCCTCGGGTTCCTACACACTCCAATTTCGAGATACCGCCACATCCTAATGCCCCATAAAACTGGATATGGCACTGTTTGACCAGTTGGTCAAATACAACCTGCAAATGAGGGTACTTTCAAAGGCTGGCAGCTGCTGATAACGCTGTCTCGCATGAATATGTGACATCTCCCTATCCTTCACATTGATCACTCCGTAACTGACACTCTTCACGCCCCTTATATACCCCACCACACCTGGTGACAATACTAACAACGCTTCACACGAACACATTTAATGCTCTATGGGGACTGTATATCTATCACGGAGAATGGTACCCAGCTGGTATGTATACGTACGATATCTCATTGGAATCCTACCATGTCTCGAAGGCGCTTTACTTTCTGTCAGGCAGTAGCGATGTCGTCAGTCTTCTGATTAGTTCGATGGGTACTTCTGCCAACCCCTTCAAATCCGAGTTCAGCTAGCACGCTATTTCACCAATTATTAATTTGTTGGATGAATTTTAAACCGTATTCCATTACAGTTTTAACCCTCTATAGCTTCCTCTAGTACCATGGAGCATGGAAGTTGTTGTCTGTCTTAAAACATGTACTGCCATCGTGTCCCTTCTATTTGTCAGAGTTTTCCATGTGTTCCTTTCTTCGCTAATTCTTAGAGAAACTCCTAGTTCCTTATCAGTTCACTTAAGTTCAACATCAATCTGTAATATCAAATCGATGTTTCATTATTATATAATGCTGTGCTCCAAACGTACATTCTCGGTATTTTCTTCCTCAGATTAAGCCCGATTTTTCAAACTAGGAGAATTCTCTTGACCAGGAATGCCCTCGTTGCCTATTCTGATCTGCTTTTTAAGTGCCCCTTGATTCGTTCGTTAAGCGTGGTTTGGCTTCCAAGGTAGAAGACTTCTTTACTTCGTGGCCTTCAGTTTTGATTATGATGATAATGATGATGTTGGTTTGTGGAGTGCTCAACACCATGGTCATCAGCGCCCAGACAAGTTCCCAATCCTTCGATTTTCAGTACAACCACGCTTTGAATGATGACGAGATGATCACAACACAAACACTCAGTCTCCAGGCGTACAAACTCCCCGACCCGTCTGGGAATCGAACCCGGGACCCCATGCTCCACAGATAGCAACGCTAACCACTAGATTGTAATGATTTTATCTGTAATCTCATTCCTGCTATTAAAACAGCGGGAATTGATCCATAAGATCAATACTTGAAAGTTCAGAATTCATACTCCGAAGTAAAGATCAACTCTGTGATAACAGTTTTGTCAATAAAAAGGTAGATAAAATAGTAGCTTTATAAACTGTTATCAGAAACTGATTTCATGGTTTTCGTGTTGAGACAGGTTACTGATATTACATACCCCTCTTCCATCTATGGCAGAACTGCGGGTTTGTAGTCTCCCAAATGCTGCAATGATAAAATATCCAACTCTGCTCTCTACATAGAGTCTTGACTCTAGCCGTTGAAGAGGTCCAGTATGCCCAATTTCAAAAAGAGTGATAATAATACGGCCATTTTAACTGATGAAAACGTTTTTGAAAGGTGATGTCAACAGCTGTTAAGTAATGTGTAAAACGCATGTTTGAACCATCAGCCCAAATATCTACGTGTTTCAGTCTTGGACCATCTTCACGAGTAAGGGTTAAAATAGTTTATGCCACCATATTACATTAATCATTACTTAAAATGTGTAGTACAGGCCATGAATGTAAATATGACACAGGGCTTTAGAAGCAAGCATACGAATACTAAATGTATACAGAGCAGTACTGATGATCAGGACCACTCATAAGTAGGTAAGTTCGGTGAGTAGTTCACATACACATTTTACGAAGTGTACAGTTATTTTATTTCCGACTATTCCTATAGTTATTATAATAGCAGTGTACCTGCCACTGTCTACCAGTCTACTTTTTTCGTCATTATTCATTTTTATCATAAAACTAGAATGTACCTCTCGACAATTCTTTACTGCACTCTGAAACTACTAACTGTTTTATTCTGAACATCAATATCACACGTCCCGAAAGAAAATGAGGACTTATGAATTACGATATATACAATTTGTGCAAAACGTAAAGGTTATACATGTGAAACATAAATAACATCCACATTCCGAGAAAGACCTTCTTACGCTAATAAAAGATCAGTCGTAGTAACTAGGTAACTAATCTAGTATATCAGCATCGGAAGTAAGTGAATGTAAGAAGCAATCCACGGTAGGAGTTTCGAATGTTACAAGCAGTACCACAGCACACCAGAAACGAGACTATATGAAGGTAAAGGGCTACTCGGCGTACCTTACTAATGCATGACCTGTGGATAGTGCCATGCCTTACGTGTGACAGAAGACTAGAACGACTATGCACGTGTTAATGTGTATTTGTCAAATAAGTTAAGTTCGCGCTGGTTACCTACAAAAGTAGGGCGGATTTGAGTCACACACGTCTGTATTAAATCTTTTCATTACGCGAAACATTCATGAAGGAGGTTCTCCGTGGGGCTGTTTAGGAGTTTCAGTTGTTCTTGCCTCACAGAGGAGCGCCTGTGCATTTTCTAAATGTAGTTGTAGTAGTTTTATACGTCTGTGAATCAGTTTTACAAAGATGTTATACGTTGTGCAGAAGACGGTTCTAAGAGAGCTATTGTGTGTAATTTTGATCATGAGTTTTGAAAATTTAATCTCAAAGGATCCTGTTCTACTTCCAAAGTTAACGAAAGCAACCTCCTCAGAATTATGTAGCTAATTCCAACAGAATACAATTAAAAAAATCCAGAAATAAAATCGTAAATGATGATGAAATAGGTCGCAATTGGGTTCAATTATAAATGTATAGCCCAAAATCTCTCACTTTCTCACGAGTATGTCGTAATACGACATGCTACGGAATGTAAACACAGTTTACGTAGCTGACAGCTAGCAATGCAAAGTAAACGAGCAGTCTTGCTGTGATTGGTCGATACGCGGAATTTAATGGCGGACGCCACATGTTACGCGAGTAGCCACATATCAGAACAATACACGTGAATTTGCATAATATATGCACTGCACAGATGTACTGCAACATGCCCACCAAAAAATACGCGTATAAACCTGCGGAACGAGCGCCAATAAAATAGAAGAAAATGATGGGTTTGGGAAATGGTAATGACGACTGTTAATGGTGGGATCACAATGTCAACACAAATTGCGAACACATTTATTTTTAAGGAAAGCAAATATTAGGAAAAGTCTGATACAAAGGAAAATAATTATGATTGAAACTACATGAAACACTCTAAGTCTTTATGAAAGGAGAGCTTTAAACATTGCATCTTAAGTTTCTGTAGTCTATGAGTTGTGACGTCAGCGGCATCTCGTTGGTTCTGACGGCTTAATTAAAGTGGCTGCGTCAGACGTGAAACTGCAGTGAGTATCTCCTCTTGCTTGTTGTACGTTTCTCCAGGCGATAATATTTTCCTCTGTTCATTCCTTTGGTCCCGGGCAGTGGCGGATTTAAAAATTTTGAGCCCCTAGGCACACCATATTATATGCCCCTCCCTTTCCCACCAAAAACACATGTTTTAAGTAACTTTTACCTGATCACTTCACAACTGCCGTTTTGGGTGGGAGCGCTGTAAGCTGTTCGTTGTTCTGAAGGACGCGTCAGCGGTCTTGTCGTGCTCAATCAAAATGTAATATAGTTCCTGAACTGTACATGGTGAACGGCAACGGATATATTGTATTGTATGTTAACCGGGGACCTAGAAACGACGGAGTGGCTCCATCCCCGCTGTAGCCGCAGTGGTCCACAACCACACTACAACTACCGCAGTCTACTTCACCCCTCCACCGCCCCACACAGAGCCATTATTTCGGGGTTATTGTGCTGTTCGGCCCCCGGTGGAAACCCCCCTCCCAGCCCCCCAGGTAACGTCTCACACAAAACGAGTGTAACCGCTATGTTTTCGTGTTAGAGTTCGCATACGTGGAGAACTTGTTTGCGCAGCAATCACCAACATACTGCAGCTGAGGAGCAATAAAGGGAACCAGCCCGCATTCGCCAAGGCAGATGGAAAACCATCCAAAAACCATCCACAGACGGGCCGGCTCACCGGACCTCGGCACAAGTCCGCCGGGCGGATTCGTGCCGGGGATCAGGCGCTCCTTCCCAATACAGAAAGCCGTGCGTTGGACCGCACGGCTAACCGGGCAGGAGGCAGCGGATATAACAAACTTAAAACTGCACTGTGATAACACATTCTTCTGTCGAAAGACAACAGAAACGAACACAAGGGAATTAACTTTTATTTTATGGCCTAAAAAATTCAGCGGAGCGTGTAGGAGACAACGGACTTTTGTTATACATTCACTTTTAACATGTTCTTTTACACGAAACTGTTGAAAATGAAAATAAAGGTGTTACGATCTGCAAATTGATGCGAACGTGTCATACATTTAAAAGTAATACGTACTTTCACAGAGATGCGTTCAAAATTAAAATTATACTGCCCTTTCACGATCTGATAATTTGAATGTGTAGCAGATAAAAAAAGAACACATTCGATATTAATACTTGAATCTATAGGGAAGTGTAGGAAATGAAAATGAAATAGAGATTTCGCTGCACGAACTAATAAAACTAATAACTAAATACGGACGAGCAAACACACAACTGGATTTGCTATTACATAATTTTACAGAGTAGTGTGGAAAAATCAAATTTGTTTATAATCTAATAGTTAACCTGTACAACATTAGTGTCTGTGTAGCTAGATGCTGCATAACAAGTGTACACAACATCTTCAATCCATGTAAGGGCTGAACAGTTTTGTACTGCAGCTACTGGTCTCACCACAGCTCTTTCTAACGGTAGTAGCAAAGCTTTTACGTATTTATCGACTGAATTGAACTACGTTATTTACTAACACTTTTTCATCTGAGCGTACTCTCCGATAACGTATATTTCTGAAATAACTATACATTTCAATAGACGCCTACAATACGCATCAGTTGTAATATAATATAATATCAGTAAGTCTTGACTGTACAGCGCCGAGCGGCCTGGGTCATTCGGGTATTGTTTAGTATTGTAGGGCGCGTTCGGTCACGTCTGCACGTAAACGAGGTTTAGTTCCGCGTTCTGCCATCGGCAATTGTAAAATAAACATGTCGTACATAGTTTGTAAATCCAGTGAATGTGCTCTAAGCTATAATAAAAATCACATAATAATATAATATTCATATTAATTTTAAAATTAATATGAGTAAATAAACAAACTCACTCACCAGTCAGAAAAGTTTGCGCCTTGCTTTGGCGGCAGAAAACTCGTTGATAATATCTTCATAGTTCAGACGGTTATCATTTAGGAGGTCGCCCTCGATGTAAAGAATGAAGAAGGCGTTCAATCTCTCCTCAGAGAATGCAGAACATAGGTACGATTTCAGTCTTTCAAGGGCTGCAAACTTGTGTTCTGCTGAACAATTTGGAAGTGCCATACATAGAAATATTTTAAGAGCAATGTCAATATTTGGAAACACGGACTGTAGCCTCTCTTTTCGTAAAAATTTACTCATTTAGACTGGTCTATCACTAATCTCAGAAGATTTCAAAAGTTCCACGAAATGTGCACATTCACTAGGCAAGGAAAGCTCTAAATCTGTGTCATATGACGGTTGCAGTTTTGCTGCACGTTCAGCAACATCGTCAGTTGAACTGTTCCTAAGCTTACTGAAAACTGTGAATGAGTCCAACAGTGTTCTATAGCTTCCCTTCCTCCTCACTAACTCAGCGTACAAGTTGTCGAGTACAGGGAGAAATGTTTCGACTCTAAATTTTTCCGTTCCAGTCAGAAGTACTTCTTCAGAGTCCGCTTCTTCATCATCATGAAGTTTGCGTCTTCGAGATCTCTTACAGGTGCATTCATAGTCTATATCAGTCACAACCTCCATGAATTTATTTTAATAATAGTCGAACATGCCTCGAATAGATGCAATAAATCCTACATGTGATTCATATAACTGATGCACTATTCTAATATCATTACTTACACTTTGCAATTTCAGATTTACACTATTAAATCTCTGGAGTACCTCCTTCCAAACTGTCACCATGAATACTGTTTCTAGTCTGCTGAAGCCTCATTTTGCACAAGTAGTTTTTCAAACGTATTATTGGAAATACGTGTGAGGGCATTGATAATGCCCTCCCAGTTTTCATATAGACTTACACGCGCTTCCTGTCTTGCTGACCAACATGTTTTTCATAAACTTTTTACCTTTTTGCTTCCTGGTTTCATGAAAGAAAGAAGTTTATCCCAGAACTGTGTAGAAGCAGAGAAAAAATTATAAAAGTGTTGTACTACCTTGAAAAATGAACATGCTTCACAGCAACAGCTTGCAGCACTAGTGCCGACTAAATTCAATGAATGTGCTGCACAAGGCACGTAATGCGCTTTCGGATTTCGTTCTTTAATGCGTGCCTGAAAACCGATGTAGGTTCCTGACATATTGCTTGCGATGTCATATGACTGGCCTCTACAATCAGTAATATCAATGGAATTTGTAGACAGGGGTTCACCTTTCTTGTTCACATATCTTAATATGAAAGATACTTGATCAATGTGTGAAATGTCCACAGTAGAATCTACTATTATAGAGAAATATTTGACCTGTTTCATTTCACTTATGATAATTATTTTTATTCGTTCAGAAAGAAGCTCTATTATTTCATCACAGATTGTTGAAGAAAGATAACTTGTACGTCCCTGCCTAGGATTTCCACATCGTTCAATGTGCTCTGCGAGAAAATGGTCATACTCGGATGTAAGTTCAAGAGACATCATGAATTGACCGTTATGTAATGAATGGAAACTTTCAACGTGTCCACGTAGGGAAGTCCACGACTTGGTAGTTTCTTCACTACAGCAAACACCCTTTTCAACACACTGTGCCAGTACATTTTTTCTGTCTCAAGATAAATATGACTCGAAATGGTTACCTCTTGTTCCAAGTGACTTTTCTCTCGTTAAAAGTGATAACTCAGAATCTTTTTGTTCAAGTGAATTCTCATGATGAGATAAAGTATTAGAAATTTTTAGGAATCTGCAGTACGATTTGTAGCAATCGCGGCCTTACCTACGAACAATTTACATGGTGGACTAAAAACAATACTGGTGCTACAGGAGTTTTCTAGAAAATCGCTCAAAATTGATTCACCATTTAAAAGTTTACGTTAAATATATTTTTGTTCAAATATCTGTTTTTATTGCCTATTGATCTTCTTGAATAAGAAAAATCACCGTTACAAATTTGATTATCGCTATGTTGTAAGAGAATGTCGATTGTTGATTCATTGACACACTGTTCTGCAGGATCATCCTTAACGAGGTTATTTCTTTTTGTAATGTCTGACTCGGCACTTAGTTTTTCGTGAAACTCGAAATCAGGAAGAATCTGCTTTTCTTCATTTTTAACTTTTGTTTCGTCCGTATTTATTGCTTTTACAACAGATGCAGCGCCAGAAATATCATCCGTTCTACTTGAAACCAAAGTCGAACAAGCAAAATTTTTTGCGAAAAATTTATATACTTTCCCAAGCGTTTTAGAACATTGACTTCTCGATGTCGCCTTTCCTGCGATAATTTCCAAATGCCTCCCCACTTAATTTTGCACGTTTGCTTTTCTCACTGTTATTCATGTTAAGGCACTTAGGAAATTGTCAACCAACAGTCAAAACAAAAGAAAAAAATGTAAAAGGAAAGAAAGAAAGGCTATCCAGCTCCAATCGTACTACACTGCAAATAACCGCAAAGATTTTCCCTTTAAACACGGAGCGATGAATTGACTAACTCGGAATGACTGGACGTGGCTGTGCTATGAAAGAACGACGCTGCTGAATGATTTAATTTCATTGTCGCTTGTTTCTCTGTTGTCAGTGAACAGTAGAAGCACACCCACCGGCTGGAATTCGTCTCGTAAAGAAAATGGGACGGTCCCTTTTTTGGCTTGTGTTTCCCGCGTCGCCGGAATTTTAGCTAGGACGCAAATATATTCTGAATATTCTTGACAATGTCTTTCTAATTTAAAAAGAAAATAATTTTTGCAGTTTCCTGCAGTGAGGTATGCTGGATAGACTCTTATCCCACTTAAGAATAACATTTTAGCGATTTCTTTGGGCAGAGAAGACGACTACAAAGTTTAACTAGTCTTGTTGGCAGTTGATGTGGTGTGTTGTCATTTGTGTGAACACTGCTGTTATGTCTAAAAAAATGCATCTTTTGTTCCAACATAAAATAAAAAAACTTTTCCTCGAAGAAAAAAAGTTTAGTTAAGAAGTTTAATATAAAATTTGCAGTGCCACGTATTATTGGATTGCATAGAGTGGGAACTTTGATATCGTGCAGGCTGCAGTACAATAAAGGAGACGAACGAAAGGTGGTTTCTTCTTTTTTCACCAAAAAAGTAACTGAGTAAATAAATGAGTAAATAAAATGTTTAAACTGTTGTGGAGTGTATTTCACACATTATTAGACATTCTGCTTGTGTTCTTTTCAGATTAAACATTTGCTTAGAAATGTAAATCATTTCCAGAATCTTCGTGTTCTGTTAAACGGGTGTCATCAAATCTAAGCTCAGATATTAAAGGCCACAGAGCTTTCACATTAATTACAGTAATGGAGGGTTGACTTGATACTTCCCCATAATTTCTACAAGAAATTTAAGCAGAGTCGTATTTCACTTACTAAGGTCCATACATGTTACAGTATTTAAGAAACTGCTGATTAGTTTATCACAGCTTTTCAGGTGTCCCGGTATTTTTACGGGGAAAATTTGGTAGGGTTAAGTAGAAGCCGATAACATTCTCGGAATAATAACAATTCAAACACTATATTGTAGACTGCTGTCCTGACAACTTACTCCAAAATGTTATGAACCAGATAGAAACCCAATGTTGAATTTCCATTCAGTCACCAAGTAAACTAAGTATGCTTCCAAGCTTGTATTGTCGAACTTCGTTCTTGAGGCTTATTTAAACTAGCAAGTTGTTTAACAATATTAAAAACTTTTGCCGTATATAAGCGTAGTTATTTTAAATTGTAAAAGGTTAAAATGGGTACAAAGCAAAAAATGCTGCCTCCCTTAAGGTGCCGCCCCGAGGCCCATGCCTAGTGGGCCTATATGTAAATCTGCCACTGGTCACAGGCCAGTTAGACTTAGCTGTTACTGCATAAATCCACGCATCCATGAGTGTACGACTGTAAAGGTCCTTACGCACACGTTTATGTTTTTAACATCCCGTACTTAGTTTAAAACAAAATCACTTTTCCTCTCCAGTCGCGAAACTAAGGTCCGTCCACTTTACATGAATGTAACAATCGCGAATTCACACGCAACACACAGTTTAAAAGTTTTCAGGGCGACAATTAATGTGTTAACTATTGCGACAGCTCATGATGTTGCACACAAGACAATAAATTCAAAGTAGATTAGTTTATGCAACTCACTTCTATGTAAAACAGTTCAGTTCTAACAACGGCAATCACTGCAGATTCATATGTGCATTAATACTGCGGTTTATACCGGGTGGTTGTAATTAAATTTGAATTCTCAGCATGCTCTGTGATCGCACGTATTAATGAACATACATACGATGTTCCATCGCCCTGCGATGTGTACGGCCCACACTGCAGCAATCAGAACACCGTCAGTTTAATTATAACCACAAAGTAGTGAAGCTCGCACTTGTCAAACAGCCTAATATTTTCTTTCAAAACGTCCACGTCGAAATTTAGTTCAAATAGTGACTGAAACATATGAAAATGGCCACAAAATTTCGTGTTTTCTGTCCAGCTCTATATCACAACGTAAACACACGTACGTCACGCCTGCACACCCACTGAAAGTCATTCTTTGCCTACCACTGTCAATATCTTCTCTCTTCACAATTCACACAACAGAGCTGCATTTTATGTTCAATTTTTTAAAGACATTGCAATGGAGTTTAAACACATGTTGAAATTTTGTAGATTCAACTAAGATTTTCATGTACCAATATTCACAAAGAAAAACTTAAGTCTTTTCCTAATAAAGAACAGAACAAAAAAGTATCCTCAGCGATCAAAGACGTTCATACAGAGGAAAAGGCAGTAAAAGAAAACAAAGAAGGAAAAAGTGTACCGTAATTAGTAATATGTATGCACGGTACTACGCTTAAAAAGTAATAAAAACGGCGTAATTTATACAAACAGACATTTATCTAATTACAGCTGTTACGGAAGCAACGAAGAGTACTTTGTGTTCTCGAAATTTTCAAACTTTTCTTTCTCCTGTGAAAATAACTCTACCTTACACTTTTAGAACAGTTTTCTTTTTCTGTTTGAGAGAAGGTAACGATTCGAATCTTCTGGTGCCTTGATTGAATGCACCATAATTTCAGTTATATACTGATATTTTCTGTTTTATGTGCTAACACTGCCGCTTGCAAATCTCTCGGTTTTTATGCTGCTACAGTCTCCGAAAATCGCCCGAGAAATCTAATATTAGATGTAATTAAGAATAAACTATTTTAAGAAAATACTGTTTGGTTGGGTGGGTAAGTCAAAAGTGCACACTTACATCAGTACCTGTGACGCCCAGAAATCCACAGCGTCAGCGCTGTCTGGCTACATTCATTTCTCGTAATGAACAACCTCGCGTAATAGTAGTGTCTCCAAATACTTTTTTTTCAATTCGGTTTTTTCCTGACCAACAGATTTTCTTCCTGAAAAAAAAGTGCTACTTTATTGAGCGAACCGGCCGGGGTGGACGAGCGGTTCCAGGCGCTACAGTCTGGAACCGCGCGACCGCTGCGGTCGTAGGTTCGAATCCTGCCTCGAGCATGGATGTGTTTGATGTCCTTAGGTTCGTTAGGTTTAAGTAGTTCTAAGTTGTAGGGGACTGATGACCTCAGCAGATAAGTCTCATAGTGCTGAGAGCCACTTGAACAATTTTTTAGTGATCGATTTTATTCAAAGATATGTGCCATACGTATTATAAGACTTCTGCCATTAAATAACTTTGTGTTTTATTAGTGTGAAAGATTGAACAAAACCAGTACAATTCCTTTACTCCCGTGGTGACATAGCTTGGAAGATTACACTGATTATTGGATTTTTAACGTAGTTATAGGTCCGCACTTGCAGGTGAGATGGAGGCGCGTGTCGGCGCTGACTGAGGGCCTGCGGGTGGCTTTGGGGCTTGGCGGTCGGCCGGCTGCTGCTGCTACGACGGACTCGGACTTCCCTTTCAGCGGTCGCCGCCGGTCGATCAATGCCCGCTAGCGGCCACAGTCGTGGACAGTCCAGCCGCAGTTTGCAGCCACGACCACCTAATGGGACACCTCTGCTCTGCCCCGCCCGGCTCGGCTCCGCAATCCCACCAGACAGGCCGTCAACCGAGAGACAAAGTTACGGTTGTGTCACTAACTTTGCCCTGACGCGCGAGCCCCCGAGTTACACAAACGTTTCGTGCCAGTAAATTATTCGCAGCCTATTAAGAACAACAGACAACAGGCTGCTCAGCTGCACATCGGGCGAGTGCTCCAGTGTTTCTACACAGTCTGATAAAACGTATCCGGACACTGTTATGTAATAGCAAAGTGACCGGATATCACGATAGGGTCCCCCGACGATATAAAAGGAGGCTCCAGTGTTTCTACACAGTCTGATAAAACGTATCCGGACACTGTTATGTAATAGCAAAGTGACCGGATATCACGATAGGGTCCCCCGACGATATAAAAGGAGGCTGGGAGTACTGCGTTGTCAGTAGAGATGCAGAGACAGCTGACTAGGTCTGCAGGAGAGCTCGGTGGTTTTGAACGTGAACTAGCCATCGGGTATCTGAGTAACAAGTCAATCAGTGACTTTTTAACGCTTATAAGACTTCCCAGGTCGGCTATTTGTGATGTAATTGCCAAGAGAAAACGCAATGGAACAACCAGGTCTACACCAAACCCAGGTAGACCTCATATAATGACGGTCACGCCTCTTCAAGATTTGCGGAGAATGGTTGTAAAATATCGCGTGAAATCGGTGGAAGAAATCACTTGGAAATTAGAGAATGCTACCGGCAATACAACTAGTACAATGACTGTGAGTGAGGAGTCAGTTTCAATGATGTACAATGGTGGAACAATTCCTTGCAAGCCACACAGTTTTGCCCTCAGTATTAAGCGACACCTGTCATAGTATGAAGCACGATGCCACTGGACATGGGATTACCGGAAACCAGCGATCTGACCTAGAGTGATGAATCACGCTATGCCCTGCGGTAATCCGATGGAAGGGCGAATGCCTAGAGAACTTCCCTGCCATGATATCTAGTGTCAACTGTGAAGTACTCAGGAGGTGGTCTTACGGTATGAGGGTGTTTCTCGTGGTTAGGTTGTGGTGCCCTTACGGGCTTAAGGAAAAACTAAATGCGGAAAGTTATGACCACGTTTTACAGGACCATTTATAGCTTACAGTAGAAGAACCACGTGACAGTGCATCCTGTTAAGCATCATTTGTGAAGCTGTGGTTTGTCGAAAACAACCTTTGCTAATTGGAGTGGCCTGCCGAGAGCCCCTACTCTAACCCAATGGAATCCCTTGGAGACGATTTAGAACATTGGCCTCGCTCTAGACCCCAGGCGTCCAGTTTCACTACCTTCTGTGCTTTCGGAGCTTGGGAAGAATGGGCAGCCATTCATCCAAAGACATTCAGACCGTCAGTGAAAGTGCTTGCAGCAGAGTTCAAGCGATCAAAAAGTTAGCAGTTGATGGTTGGAATGCTGACACGTGAGATTATCTGCGTATCCAGTAATGCTGGCAACTGATGTGTTATGCATGGGGATCATATTAACCTGTAACGTATCAAAAACAGCCTGAAGGTGACGCTCTGAAGCGTTGAAACTGCTAGCGACAAAATAAAATGAAACCATAAGGACGGTTGTAGGTGTTTTTATTTGTCACGATAGTAAACGGCCGTCGTCCCAGAGACCTCCTGCTAAAGGGATGCATATACACAATCAAGGTGGCTGGTGGATACTCCCTTATTAATGTCCGTTAATAATTGTCTGGATAATTTTGATCAGATAGTGCATAATGCAACTCTTCCTGTAACTTGGACATTCAGTTTTTGTGCTTGATGATGCCGGTAAGGAAGAGACAAGATGCCACTCAGGCACATAGTGCGAACGGAAAGTAAATCAGTACATCGAATCTTTCGCATTGACTGTTATTTTTCTTCGTCGAACAGAAAAACAAGTAAAAGCATTTTGACAGCGGCAGTTACATTCATTAGTCTGTGGAATAGAAAAAAAAGGCATCAAAAATACATTGCGAAATGTGGAAGTCTTGTATAGATGTCTTCTTGTTCTAGAGACCTTCAGTCAGGAAACTGTTTGGATGGAGCTCTCCACGCGGTCTGTTAATCACTGCATACCTACTACATCCTGCACCCATTTGAACCTGCTTACTATTATCCGAAGTGTGGGGTCTCGCTACATTGTCTACGCTCACACTTCCCTCCATCAACAGACTGAACATTCCTTGACTCTGCATTTACACTGGCAACCGATCGCCTTTTTTACTGAAACTGAACCACAAACTTCTTTTCTGGCAGTCGCAATCAGTATCTCCGCATTAGTTACTTAGTCAGTTCATCCAATCTTCTGTATTCTTCTGCATTGCCGCAAATTAAAATCTTGTATTCTCTTCTTCTACGGACTTTACATTGTCCATGTTGCACTACCATAGAAGGTTAAAGGCAACAAAAAAGTTTATTTCTATGAGAAATTACAAGATATTTCTTTTTCAGAAACGCTTTCCACCATATCGCCAGTCTGCATTTTACATCCTCTCTGCTTTCAGTCGTATTTAATTACATCACTCCTGTCAATCTAATTGTAAAGACCTATGTATTCCTTTTTACATGTGCCATTTGTGGTGTGTTTTAAATTTTCTCTTTTCGTCAGTTAAATTCAGTATCCCGAGTTGTAACCTCCCCCCCACTTATCGACCTTAATGACAGTGAAAAAATGAAACCGCGTGTACCTAATGGGAATTTTGGAAAAGCAATCGTCACCGAAGTTAACCTGTCGGTATAGAGGGAGGAAAGGGTTACATCTAAATGAAAGGAAAAATGCAAGTGAAACTGGTGGAAATTAATTTTGAAATAGGGATAAAGTTAATAAAGAAAGTAATGTGCGGCCGTTACGTTAACAATCAACTAGCGGTAATTAGATATTTGAGATTTGGGGGAAATTACGGTCGCCAGTCCTATGGACAATTACTATAATAACTGAAAAAGAAAGGTTATTACACATATAATTAGCACTAGAAGCGTGGCAACTGAAGGTTGACACGTGTAGTGTGAAAACTGAAAGTTTGTCAGAACTAATAAATTTCGCTACACTTAATTTAGCAAAAGAATTAATGAAACCGGAAAATCGAAAGTCAATTTAGTGACTGAAGTTAATAGTGAGCTTTCTTTCTGAAGCATATCGAAATACAGTTAGTCTTGGACTACCTCAACAATCATTTCTAAAGCTACTTGAATCTACGCAATTTAAAAAGAAGAGATTTAACTTTGAACTTGAATTAAACGATTCTGAACAATTAACAATAGTAAAATTTAGTACATTCCAAGCTGAGCTGCAGTCACAGGTAAGCTAAAATACGGTAACAAAACTCGCACTCTTAATTTGTGCTTGTGTAATCTAACTATTGTAGCCAGCTATGAATACTTAAAGTGAACTTTGAGATTAAAGCAGTGAAATGGAATTATGCTGGCGTTTGAATTTCAACGACACTCGGGTTCATTTCGGAAAAGGAAGGGACCCTGCTTGGCAATGCAATTGGGACAATGAGCAACAAAGGTTCATGCTAAGTTGCTGTAATTTTGCGAGGCAAATGGAACAATTTGAAAAGCTGAGGTCTGCCATACAGTTCTGAAACTTTACGTGCTTTTAGTCTTCCTTGTAGGTTGATTGAAGGTTTGAAGCCGTCGATCGAGGAGGTGGCGACAGTCACTCATTGTCGGCCGTAGCTGTTGCAGAAGCTGGATGTTGGCGCGCCTACTTCTCGACACGGTCACCAGGCGAAACGGGCTCTTGATGTGCGCCAGCTAATGCTTCCCGTCCGCGACACCATGTCAGAAACTATCATCGCGAGTCGAGCGCAATTACATGCTGCCAAACCCCGAAAGCGCGGCAACTCGCGGGAGCGTCTCACAACACACCTGCTCCACTCGCTACTCCAGCCAGACTCCCACTGCTCTGCCCGCGCTCCACGCGGCAGAGTTAACACTACCAAAGATCCTACACACTTTGATTCTTCACACGACCTATCGATGTAATCGTTCGATAGCAGTTTTCCCTAGGCAAGACCCAGCGTAAAAATACAAATAATATTTACGAAACAAACCAATTATACATCGACATAAATGCATAAATATATATATACAAATAGTAAAACAATTACAATATACGAAGACACAGAAATGTTATATATTCAGGTAACAAAAATAAGAAAAAATTATAGTACAATAGATGGAAATAGGAGGATATGCATTTCCGGCGTTACAGAGTCCTGTTCAGGGATTTCTTCGGAGTCTTGTCGTTTGGATGAATTTTCCTCGGTAGCCACCACTACACCTTCTATCAAAGCTAATTATTCGCCTTCTGTCCTCCCCGTTACAGTCAGTAGTTGCTTACTGCTGCCTCAGAAATCCTCAGCAACCTCCGGTCTTTCAATTTATCCAGGTCCCATCTTTTTCTTTCTTTTCGACAATTTCCTCTATTTGAATTGTAACTCACAACCCATGCATTATGGTCCGAGTCCACATTTGCCATTGGAAATATTTTGCAGCTTATATTCCAGTTTAAAAATCTCAGTATTAGCGTTGTATACTCTACCGGAGGTAGCTCCTGGTCTCTTCACTTTTGCAAGAATCTTCCGTGATTAATAGACCAAGTGTTGGCAATTATTAAATGTGCTCTGATCTAAATTGAATAGGTGACTTCCCCTTTCGTTCCTTTCCCCTAGTCCACGTTCGCCTATTGTACCACCTTCTTTCCTTTTCTGTGCTATCAGATTCCATACCACCATCAGAATTAAATTTTGCTCCCCCTTAAGGAAATCAATAATTTTTTTTATCCGATCGTACATTCTTTCAGTCTTGTCATCTGCGGTGTTAGTAGGCGTACAAACTTATAGCACCGTGTGAATTAAGTTTTTTATTAAGATTTTGTAGTAATCTTCATTAGTGCAGATGTATCAGAGCAGACTGACATAAACTTCGTTCTCCATCACCTTGCAAGATATAAAAGTAAAAGTAAAATCTTCCGCCGGTCACCAACATTTACTAATACTGTAACAAACTGCTATGATAAACATTGCTGCTATAAGAATAACAATCACAATGAAAGCATATCATTTACGATTGACGTGGAGCAAACCGCAGCTTCCTATCTTTTTCCTAAACACCAGCTGGCCAACGCCAAAATGAAAACATTTCTACTGATAATTTGGTGGACTGTGACAGATTTTTGGACATGGTTCGTTTTCTCCCCAGGGCATCTTCTTCATTTTCCCCTGTTCATGTACGTAAATTATAATATACTGTATTTATGTGACTATACCCTGTCTTCCCTAAAGCATATGTGAATCGTAATATTCGCAGCTTAGTGTAAATGAATGGAGTATAATTGCCTTTCACAAAAATGAGCCTACCATCTTCTTCCTCTGTAGATTTTTATGTACTAATTACAATAATGACGTTGCTAATCAAATAGCATGACGCCAGGAAAGCTGCACAGAACGCAAAAAAATAGAAGATCAGCAGGATTATAAGATTTACTAATTTGGCTACTGAAACAAAGCATACAGAGCATACTAGTTTCTTTTGCACAGCAATTAAATGAGTCATGTACGTTAGTGAACCTTCCAAGCGGACATGAGCCAAAGAAAGATAATGCAAAAGACATATGAAATTGTTTGGCTTGTTTTTCCGTTGTCATCATTCTCAGACATAATAGAATCAATTATGACAATTATGAAGGACAGATGAATGCATTACGTGAATAAATAACCTTCTAATTGAATCACAGTGGCAGAAGTGCAGAATTAGCCACAGCAGAATTGATAGAAGTGGTACTAGATACTCTTGACAAGCATATTATAAGATATTTACAAGGTTTTCATACTGTTGACCGTCAGATTCTACTAAACAAGTTAGAATTGTTAGGAATAACATGTGCAGCTAATGGTTGTTTCTGATGATACAGAACAGATGGGTTATAAACCGAAGAGGTAACACAAATGTTAAAGAAGGCTAAGCTTTTAATGAAATGGTTATCAGAGGCAAAATAGATTACAGTGGTAGCCCCTCGAGTAGAATATCAGGAATAATGCTGTTTCTCGTAATTAATTATTTGTCGAACAGCATTCGTTCAACAGAAAAAATTTTCTTTGCTGATGTCACCAGCGATCTAGTAATTGACGCAACGAGAGAACTTGCAGAGAAAGCAAATGAAACTGTCAAGGAACTAAACAACTTGTCTGAATGCAATAAAGTTGCATTAAGTGTAACGAAAACAAATGTCAAGGATTTCAGTTTAGTGACGGAAAATGACACTGTTGAAGGAAATGTAGACCATACAGTTATAGAAAACGTAACAAAAATACAAGATCTGTAAGAATGAAAACTGATTCTCAGTGAAGTGGTGTAAACATAGAAAGACACTTGCAGAAAGGTTGTCACTAGAGTGTTATGCCCTTACTGTACGGCCATCAATGGCCGGTGGTTGTGGCCGAGCTGTTCTAGGCGCTTCAGTCCGGAACCGCGCTGCTACTACGGTCGTAGGTTCAAATCCTGCCTCGGGCATGGATGTGTGTGATGTCCTTAGGTTAGTTAGGTTTAAGTAGTTCTAAGTCTATCGGACTGATGACCTCAGATGTTAAGTCCCATAGTGCTTAGAGCCATTTGAACCATTTTGTCATCAGTATGAAATATTCAGTGTTATTTAGTTACATACTGTTCATAATCTGTACACTCAGAGTTTAGCTACGGAACTCCTTTCTGGGGAACAAATGCATACAATATGAGCACAGTTTTCAAACTATATACAAAGGTCACAAAAATAACAACAAAAGTAATGATAGGGGTTACTATAAAGATCTGCCATAAGTATCGTGCATTTTAACTATGCCATTTTGAGTATGTTTCCGTCAGTTATGCTCATCTTTCAACTTTGATAATTGCTGCACAAACTGCGCTATTCACAACCATGGAAGAAGATCTAAACTGAACTTACATTTACCGAGAAAAAATGAACATGAGTCAAAATAACATTTGTTATCACGGAATAAAATTAAACTATAAATTGCCCAGTGAAAAAGTATTTTTTAAGCAGAACATTCTAGACGGGGAAGAGGTCGCAGTATGGGCAAGGCAAAAAAAGGAGCATAACCTACAATAATAAGAATGAAACATCTACGACAATTCACACTACACATTCGCACCCTAACATTATTTCCTAGAAAACTGTTCTCTCAAGTTCTCTCAAGTTCTCCAGTGGATGATACTAACATCTTCTCTTTCTGATTTCAACATCTCACTCACTAACGTTGGATGATAACTCAGTTCTTCATCAAAGCAAATTTGAAGTTGCGGTGCACAAAATGGGAACAAATATCGTAGCTTTGGTTCCGACTTCAGTTGATTCTGTGTAGAGTGTTAAATTGTGAAACAGTGCTTGTGATGCGTGTAGTGTGTGCGGTGACCGATGTTGAAAAATAAGAAAGTGTATCACTAGTTTTGCAGCATTAAACTACTTCTTGGCAAAACAATATTGCACACCGAGGACAAAACTAATGTGAGTGCTGTGGTTTAAACAGTGGCCTTGTATTCGGAAGGATGGAACTCCAATCTTTATCCAGCCATCCTCAGTTTTTCTGTGGTTTCCCTAAATTATTAAAGTCTGTGGTCGACTATGCGTCGCACATTTCTCTCACTACAACTGGAAGTTCATATATGCCTGTATATATAAATTACATATTTGTTTTATTTCTCAACTTAACCACATGATGCGTTCAATATCCTTACAAAAATAATCCAGGGATCCCATCACCACTACTTCTACTGCTACTACTGCTAATATTTTTTGCTCGTTGGAGGTGCTTGTCACGTGACAGTAGTGGGAGTTGTTGTTGCCCAAGTAGAAGGTACATGAAGTTTAGCTATGTACGGCGACTGACACTGTGGTGTGGCGTGGAGAGAGGGGGCGGGGGTGGAAGGGGAGAGGCCAGAGCAAAGGCTAAAGCGGGTTGATCCTGCTGCTGCATTCTTTACTACCTGTGTACGTATCTCCTGGCTGTATCGATCACCTTACGGCTACAACCCACAAACCCTTACTGTGAAAGCATTGGTTGAGTTGCAGCGATGTCGCCTCTACAGACGCTTCTGCTCACGATATCCATTAGTAGAAATGCATTTATTGCAGAACTGAGTTTCACAGTGAGCTCTTTAAGAACTATCCTGATAGGCAAGAGAGTCAAGTATGTTGCAGCAGTACGTCTATAGAGTCCAGGACGTTTAAGACCACGTAAAAAACTGTGAACTGCTTTGTGGAGAGGACGTCTCACGATCTGAGAGGCTTCGAGCGTGTGTATATATATTCTGTAACACCCTGTGAAAACATGTGTTAAGTAATGTGCATTTGATTCGTAGTGGAAAGGAGGTCGAATATTTTAAAATTCGGAAGACACATACACTGATTTTCTGTTTGGGGGATACTCGTCAGGAAAGGATGTAGACATCTACTCGTCTCTGTAAAACAATAAAAGTGTATAAAATGTGCTTAAAATATATATATATATATATATATATATATATATATATATATATATATATATATAAAGTACTTTCCTTCTCACTAGGCAGGTATCCCTCTAGCTTTTTAAGATCCCTATTTTCTTTACATCGATTGAAAGATTACTGAAGTATATTCTTCTTCTGGCATCGTAATGGTGCTTGTATCACACTCGAAAGTCTGCATGTGTGACTTATAAGACCATTAATCCACTGGTTAGCCTTAAGTACACCGAAAGTGTCAATAGAGTGAGCAAAATAATTATATTGCGATACTAGATCAATTGTCACCTCGAGACACTGCGTTACCGTGAGTTTCCTTCAATAATGGAGGCCACCGGGTTTGATGAGCAATATTATTATCTCCTATGATGTTATTGTGAATCTCTTATTCCTGGATGCCATAGTAATCAGTGACACATACTCGATCAACGTGTGTAGCTCATCAAGTTTACTTATCTTTCTTTCCATGATCCAAACGTCTATCACAAGGAAGTATTTGTTTATAGAATGAAATCTATCTTTGACAAGCGCAAGAACTATTCTCGCTATAGAATTAATCCTCGTTTGGGCAGAGTACCCATCTTGGAATATGTCAAGATGTTTTAGATTTTGAGGAATGTCAGTGAAATTCGTGTTACAAATAGGTGGTCCTGTCAGCACACTCGGCGGTAAAACACTGTTACGCTTGATAACCTCGCAAGTCAGTGACGTACGGAGTTTGAAAATCAAAGCAAATATTTATAATCCCCTTCCAGCTATTGCATGCAGTACACTTACAGGATTTCCATACATAATGATGTATTTAACCTTACACCCTTAAACATAAAACGGAATTGTCACAAAGAGTAACTTACGGGGTATTAAAACGAACCGATTAATTTATTAGGAATATATCATCGACAAACGTGATTAAATAACACGAGGCGTTGACTGGAAACGAAATGAATCACCTCCGAAAACCAACTAGCGACCATGTATTGGCGATATAAGAACCAAGAGCTACAAAATATGGTCTTTGAGGTACCTAACTAATCGCTAGATATTGCAGTCTCCTTAAACGTTTTGTCGTATTTTACCTATTATGGCCACGGTAGATGTAGTTGTGTATGTAGCATGTTTTCCTATTGACATCATTTTTTAAACGTTAACGAAACAGAGAGCTACGGAACTATTTATAAATAACAATAAATGAGTAAACACAAGGAGTGTTACGAAATTTTGACACGATTAAACACAAACAGTCGAATATGTCACTCAAGATCTCAGAATATAGAAATATATTCAATGAAATTATGATGTTTGGAATTAGAAATAGATCAAACATGGATTATAGAACCAACAAGCTAGAATGAAGACATTATCTTACTTCAGCTGCAAATGAAATGCGAGTAACCAACCGATATACTCATCATCTAAAACTAAAACATGAAATTCTCTCTTCAGTACATTCACTGCACATTTGCTATTAAGTTACTGAATCATTTTTTGGGAAAACTCACCTTAAAGAAATGGCGTCCTCCGAATAAAATGGAGCCTTCTTATACCTAATGTTATTGTTAGAACCCTCTAAAGAGACCTTTTTTTAAAAAATATGGGTACTTTCGTAATTTTTTAACCACACAAGCAAATTTCATTATCGGCACGGTATATTTCCCAGAAAACATTGTATTAACGTTAATACTAAAACCTTAGGTGCAAGATGACAGTGATGAATATTGTCTCATCACTGAAATACTTACACAATGCAATTATTAGGAACCCATATATTTTAAAGCATTTTCTTTGTAATCTATCTCTCAACTCATATTGGAAGAGCGTTAAGTACTAATCAAAACATCTGGCAAGATTACAGGGTATTAACGTGGGGTTGGATGCAAGATTACAAATGCTCATGTAGGCTTGCCGAAGTATAATCATATAACTTTTTGCAATACAGTAAATTTGAAGACTGGATTAATAAACTCTGTACGGCTGTATTTTTGCTTCCTTGGTTAGCATATTTCCTTGAATTTATAATAATATTATTTCTGTTTATAGTATAACTGATACTGATGTTTTCATATTGTAATATTGTGTCAGTGTTTCTCTTTATTGTATTTAAACTCGCGTTTTAGTTCCTTTCATATCTGACAGATTTCCTGTTGTAGAATTTCTGCAATATGGTCCTTGCTATGTGATAATCAAAACACTTTACAGAAATAAATTCTTGGTTTTCTCTGTCATTAAAACCGAAGATACGTGTCCGCGGCGTCTAAAAATGCTATAGATTTATAACCAAGATTTAATTTCCTAGAAAATCACCTTTCGCAAACCATGGGCCACGTACAGTCCCAAAAAAGAAGGGAACCAGGCCAGCTGCTGCCGTTTCTCGGTACCGCAGCTGTTGCCAGTTCCTGTTAGCAGAGAGCGAACAGACTCCCACCTGTCTCTCTGTTTGACGTGCCATTACTCAGAGCGCCTCGGCGACGCATTTTCGCCATTAATCGCGCATTTGCTGCCGTGGTTAATATTTGGCCGGTAGTAGTTCATCACCTATAAATATCCATGGCATCCAGGTGTCTGCATATGGTGGTCAAGTAAGTAGGCGAGGATGCAGAATTCTGGCGTCGCTTTACAACGGTCCGCCTGGTGTAAGTCGATCTCCGTTTCTGTGCGACAAACACAGAAACTGAAAAACAAGTATCATTTTTCAGTAAACTGCATATATACCGCAGTTTGAAAGATAACATCCCTTCCAGAGCCCATTAGACTTGCAGCCCAAGATGTATATATGATGAATCCTGGGCGTTGCTACTTTGATACTCAAATTTGTGAAGTTCTAAAGTCCATGTGTAATATGTATTTTTTTGATAATGGAAAAGACTGCAGATTCAATAAACATAAAACGGCATATGTGATTGAAAAAGTTTACATACTAGCAACTGTTCACGATTAAATTCCACCGACATGTGTTACGTAACTTTCATGATCTAAGAAGACAGCTTAATGGACTGTTTATTATAGATACTAAACCAAGAGGTATGTAGTCTCAAAAAACTGCTTTGGAGGTTGTTTACTACTTTCTTTTTAATAAAATAGCATAATAATTCCTGTCCCTCTCATAGCGTTGGTATAATTCTTCGTGAACAAAGCCGTTAGTTAATGTAAACTTCTCCGAAGTCTTACTAGAAGTGAACGCTTTCCATTTTATAGATGAAAGCCATTAACAACCTATTACTCTCGCCTAACAACTACTTTTTTATTCACGAAGACTAGTCAAGCATCCAAAAGGAAAGAAAAAATAAGTGGCTTAAGTGATTTTGGAAAATCACGGAAAACGCTAATAATAATGGCAGGACGTGGTGGAGCCCTCTCCGCTCGAATGCGAGTCCACTGCACTATTTCGTGACGAACATACGGAATGCGCCTTTAACAAAGTTCTCTGTTTTCAGCTAAATTAGCGCTGAGCAAGGATGAAAAATAAAATTGCCGATTGTTATTCGTTAAGACATACATATTCCTTAAAACATCACCTCCATGACATTAGCAATTTCCAGTTTATAATTTTAGACTGCAGGGTAACTTCATTTTATATGAGGGTCAGGCTGAGGAAAGCTGTAAGTGGTGGTCAGAAACACATAGGAGCTGGAAATGGAACAAGCGTTTCTTCTACACTGTATTTTATAGTAATGATATTGGTTGCTTAACTCGAACGTAAATGAAAGAAGGTTATGCAGGAAGATGAGAGGCGCAGATAATAAGTAATTCATATCTTTAAAGATTTTATTTAATGATGAGTTTGTGTCATTTGTTTGCTTTTGGTAAACCTGAGTCAGGCTCACTTCTCTCTCCTGGTCATGAAGCGTAAGTGTTACTATCCCCTTCTATTGCTTTCTAATAGTTCTGTAGATAGTGATGTGTGTGTAATTGTTCGTTTTGACGCTATAATAGTAGTCATGCATTCTTAGAGGTGATTGTTAACGGCCTCTAATTCTGTCACTGCCTCCTGGAACGGTTCTCTCATGTAAATGTTATTGTCAAAGGTCGAGTAATTCGATGGAATGGTTAGGCTTAATACCACTATTAGCTATTTTATCTCTTTATATAATTTTTGTGGGTGTGAATAGTTTCACCATTAACTATATCTCAGCTAAGAGCATTTATATCTCTGTTTATTTTAAAGGACTAATTTCAGAACTTGCCACATTTTCCTTATTCTTATAACTTTGTGTGGTCATAAATAATTATTCTATCATTAACTGTTTCTGGTTTTCTTTAAAGTTTGATGTCGTGAATTATTTTAAAAATTACTTTAATTTTATATCAAAATTTTATGTGGTCCGTTAAGATGATGTCTGATTTCGTAATGGGCCCTTGGCGATGGTGGTAATCACGTCTCTAAACATATCCATGCAGTCTAGTAATTGTTGCAAATTGCCTGTCTTTTGGGCAGTTGACAGTTGCAACAAAGTCTGAATAGATTCAAACAGTTGTGTTTCTTGTAACGTTTATGATATGAAATTTATGGTCGACCTAACTGTATTATTATACTGATAAAAGCTCTCACAAAATTTTGATATTTATGCCTGGTGTAGAATTGCCTTTCTGCTTTTTGCAAATCACATCTGTTAAACTTAATCCAGATTTTACTGGTCCAGCACATTACCACTCTTCCCACCGGCTACCTTCAGCTTCACTGTTAGGTCCATACCCTGTCAATCCCCAACAACACTCAACATCACTTTAGCCGACGATGTTTGGGTCTCGGCGCTTTGCGGCTACAATAATTTGTATGGGGGTCACAGTGACGCAGCCAGCAGTCGTCCGCTGTGAATAAACCAGTAACCTAGTCATCTGAAGTAAGTCAGTTGGCATGAGTTAGCTGAAATAACTTCGCTACTACATTGATTCGGCAGGATTTTTGGATGGGTATAAACAGCTGAGGAACCAACGCTAATACTCAAATTCAAAATATCGCGCAAGATAGATTACCTATTCTGTCATTCAGAATTGTTGGACCATACTGGAAGCGTCTGCACCACCTAGCCACTGACATACGACAATGAATTTTTGGCGTTCGCTTGCATTAGCTCAGAATGGATTTTTGCGGCATGGTTCCCCATCGAATGCAGAAAACAGATTACCGCATGATTTGCCACTTTATCAACAAGATCTGCCCTCTTGTCTCCTCTATCAGCATACTACGATACTATGGTGTGAGAATTTCTATGTATGCCACGACTGCAGACACGTACCTGCAAATAAAGAAACATTTAATTACGTAACTTATTTTCTCGAGGTGACATGTGAAACTTAATGACTACCTCTCATATACTTTACAAATCAATGTGTAGTACACGGCAGAGGATACTTCGCATTGTACCACCAGGTTTGTTTTCGAAGTATTGACATGTGGATCACGAGAAGAATGATTCCTTCAACGCCTTTGTGTACGTTGTGGTAAATATAAACATATGAACGTGGTTCCTGCGGCAGCCAAAAGTTGGGATTTGTACTATATCCATACATCGCTCACTTAATATTGTTACTTCAAACGATATTAGTGGGCATCACTAGTAATTGGCATCTAACTACCAACATTTGCCCTTTCAGCTGTTTTACCATGGCAGTTCATTAAAATTAACTTTGGCGATACTGTCCTTCTATGCATACTCAGTATCCTTTGTTACTCCCAGCTGATCAGATACCATGCACTCTAACAATATTTTAGATTGGGTCGTATGATTCTTCTGTAAAGAATCTCCTTTGCACACTCACTGCGTTTTGGAAATGAATTGAAACAGTGTCGATCGTAATAAGACGTTATTTAAAATGGTTATCGGTTTTGGTCAGAATGTGGTCATCTTCAGACGATTTATACTGAAATATGAACACAGAAATAATTTATATGGATAACCGGTAAGAGCAGTAACACACAAAATATTTTACCCTTGTACACCCTTCTTTCCAACCTGATCTTCTTCATTCCCCAGTGCTCTTAGGCGATATAGCCTCCGTAAATTTCCTTTTCCCAGAACTCGTTATATCACAAAATATCTATTTTGTACTCCTGTGAATTCTTCATTTATCTGGCGCCATCGTTATTGTTTTTAATGTAACAATTATTGTCATATTATAATTATTGTCTTATTATTATTGTTACTGTTATCACTATTAGTGGTTGCAGCCACAGTACTACAAGTAATCCCATTACTGACTTTGTTAGTTCATACTATAATTTACTCACGTCACCAATGCAGACATGAAATCCTTTTAATACTACTTACAATACTAATACTATTATTTTCTTGGGTAACTACAACGTAATACGTACTATATGCGGTGAAAAGCTGGTACGACGTAACAAAGGCCTGATGACCAAGTCAACTCAGGTTAAATTAAATAAAATAAAAGTAAAAAAATGACATATAACAAAAATTAAAATAAGAAATTATACCTATGATGCAGGCGGTGGCGGTAAACGGAGCAAGTGTTATGACTTCACGAACTTTAACTGCTAAAGACAGCAGAGTACTTGTTGCTTAAATAAGAGATGCTCAGTACACTGCATAACTAATTACGTCAGCGATAGCCAATCAGGAATAAAGGGCATGAAACAGCTGTAACAATAGTGTGTATACAGAACAGTTACACAAAAGCTAATAAGGAATGAAGAAACATGTTCGTTATGTCATGTAAACTAACTGCTGTGAACAGAATTTCCTAATTATATGAAAAAATATATGTAAAATATCTCGTGTGGAACCCTATAAACTGCGGAAAGATTTTGAAAGTATCTGGAATCCGCCTTAGCTGTTACAGAAGGACTAATTCAGATGTGACGAAAAACTAACTATATGTGTCAGAAATGAGTTACAAAGTATTTACTCGCTTCAGGTACAGCAACAGAGAAATTCATAGGTTTCCGTTGGGGGAAGTGGGGCGGGGGAGGGCGCACAGTAGAGGCTTAGGAGACGACTCGTCACCATAAACAGGGCTACTTGCAGTAAGACGCTGGCTCAGGATTTCGCCGCAGAACCTGTTGGGTATCGTAGCGCCGACCGCTTGCCTGTCAAAGCCCGGCCACTTACTGAAAACAGGAACACTTCGGAAAGCGGTATACGTGACATTAGTGCCAGAAACATCACAATCAACTCACTTTGGGATGTTTAAATACTTTCCGTACGACCAGAGTGGTCGTTCAATCGGCGAGTCGCTGAGTGGGCGTCTGCTGCAGTGTCAGCTTCCACCGTAAGGCCCCACAGCTCTACCATCGTCTTGACAGGACCGCTCGATAGGAGTTCCAGCGAGTATCGGACTGGTAGGGACCGATTCATGCTCTTGAAGTCTACCCTTCCGTCACTCACCACAGGCGGGCCACGCGGCCAGCACCTCCTGTAATCGGCCGACCACGCCAGTCACCCACATCAACAGCTGACAGAGCGCCGTCGGGAATGTTTCTCGTACAAGGTCGCACGTGCTCCGGCCATGATGGCCTACCGGCTGCTGACGTCTTCACAACATTCACCATTATGCTTCGCGAGATCAGCGCCTGACCATGCACATAAAATATAGACGCGCTGGGTTGACGCCAGTGCTGAACCACGGGCGAGGGCACTCACCTGAAACTACTCTGTGTTTGTTGGAACAATAAGGACGTTTCAGGGACGCCTTCCTTCTTACCATAGCCTCCTTGCTCCTCTGACGAACCAAAGTAATCTTGACCTTCTCCTCAGAACCACAACTCCTAGGTGGGAAAGCCTAAGACATTCTGATGAGCCAGAGGAACGACTCCCCTCCTTAGCGGTCAGTGCACTTCAGGCTGCGACTTATCCTTGCTCGTTATTACTTCACAAGCGTGAAGGAGGCTTTGGTAATCTAAATATGACTACACGAATAAAGTCACTTTTATTGCTTTTAATTAGCTGTTGGCTGCAGATTAAAAATATTTCCACATAAATCTCTTGACTATGATATACGTTCTGTCTTTCGACAGACAATCATTGTCTTCGCACTCTCACTGCAGTGTGCTGCATTGCTCTCCACTACAGCTTTACATGGTAAATGAATCGCTGCCAGGTCCTTTGGTAAGTATTTCAGGCTGTCTTGTCCTCAGTGCTTGTTATGTGCTAAGAAATTTAATTTTTACTAGAAACATGATGTACCTTATATAGAATCTGAAAACTTGGAAACTCGTTCGCTTGAATTCTAAGTTGTTTCGGGAGTGCTATTTTATCACTATCGACGCTTCGAAGCCCCTACAACGGCATCGGCCCAGCCAGGGAGCATCGACTTTCTGACTCTGTTGCGACACGCCGTAATTCTAAACGACTTCCAGACGGTCCAATGCCCTATGCCAAATGAGCTCCTTCTTCTGTGATTAGGCCAAACGAAGTGTAGTGGTTATGCCCTCAGAGGCTCTACCCTCTAAATTTGCATCAGCAGGGGTATGGAAGTCTTTTTTTCACATTTTAGGCAAAGGTCGGAGCATAAGCCCTTCTTTATGGCTTCTGATCTATATCAAAGGTTGTTAGATGATTTTAAACTCCCTTTAAAGGCGGCTGAGTCATCCCCTTAATAGGTAACTCACCAGCGTAAAACCATATCTGCCTTCATTATCTTTTGTTCTCTTATCCACAATAGCTTAAGGTATGTTTCGATAACGGCCCATCTGAACGCTTTTGCAAATGATATGCTTCAATATTAATCTTGACTGAAGGTTAAAAGCAAAAAGTGTAAAAGGTAGCCACAACGGAAAAAAATCATTAGCCCCCCCCCCCCCTCCCCCACTCCCAGTAGACATTACGCTAATACCGTGTATACTGTAATACTGATAACGGCAGTAACAGTCACACACAGTTGTATAATTTCACGTTGTCTGTTCTGAACATCTTAGCGTCCTTCTAGGAGTAAAAAAATGTCAGACTGACAATTCGATACTCTTACATTTGTCTTCTTGTTGCTGTTTCTCTGTCTGAAGGTACAGCGTTTAAGAAGTATTACTGAAGCTCAACCTGTCAGAGGTGTTCGAGGTAAGTGTCGATTATGTTGGTGTATCAACGTGATCCAGCAAACTACACAGAAACATGTTAGTTCCTGTACAAAGTAGGAAGCAACCAGAGACATCTCTTCAATATTTCAACGAATCCAGCGACATGTAAGACCCGTGTGTGGGTGGATGTTTCCTGCAACGTTCTGTCTACAAAATGTTGACCCAGAAAAGAGACTTGATATTGCTTATCTGTTTCGAAACTGCCGTATTGCTGCCTGAAGACGAGTAAATCTTCGAGAATATTGTACCTGATGTATGCGGCTGACGCACGATAAGACATGTTGGGGGAGTAGAACGCTACGAACTTTTCTGGAACATTACGAGGGCTGGTAGGTTCAGCGTTACAGAATGGAGCATGTGTGTACGGCACGCTCTGAAAATGGTAAACCACTTGAGCGATTAAATTACGAATTAACATTCCAATATCATATTTTGCTCCTACATCTACTAATGATTCTCTTTCCTGGAGAGTATGAGACTTAACATCAGATTCTCACTTTGCAGCTTCCCCTCATACACACACACACACACACACACACACACACACACACACACACACACACACACACAAACACACACATACACATACACAAACATACGCAATCCGATGTTGGTCTGTGGATCGTCTCTAGAAACTTGTTAAAACTTCACTAACACAGTTCCGACTCCTTTAATTTCTGTACGTACTGTGAATAGTCGAACCGTTATCAGGTGGCAATAATAATGTATGCAGTAAGCAGTATTTTCTCCTCCAGCAGTCAAATGTTGTTTCTCCCTGGGGCCCACTGTGTCTGGTAAGGTTTTGGAATCGCTGGAGCACCCTCGCTGTGTCCAGCGCCTCCAGCGAAAGCGGCTGTCCGTCGAAGAGCACAGTGCGGCACTGTGATGCGCCGCGCCCCAGGGAAATCAGCCGTTATTACTCTTTGTCACCGCGGCGGCACGCCGCAGCCGTCTCCGCCGCGGCCTGTGCTCTCAACCCAACCTCCCGGCGCGTGTCTGCCATAAAGCTCTGCCCCCTAGAAATATTACAGCTCAAACGCGGCGGCGACACAATCAAAGAAATACACACCCCCAACAAGTCAGTTTCGCACACCGGGGGCAGGGACAAGTTAATCCAATTCTTTCTGATGCATCAACTGTGCTGATCTCTGATAATTGACGACCTAGTACAAGGCAGCTGCAATAATGGGTGAAAATTTGAAGCTATGCACATTACAATGTCGCCACGCTAGTAGACGTCTCTTATTAGAAGATATGATTTATTTTTAAGAGCCAAACTTCGAGGACTCTCTACTTATCAAAGAGAAGAAATGGAAATATGCTAAGATAGTCAGCAGACCACATTTCGGCAGTAATGTTCCCATTTGTTCGCGCTATCACCTTAGTCAAAGATCATGATATTCCGTCAATAACATAAAGACCACTGCTGAAATGTAACTAGTAACTTGTACATACTCCACAAATTATAAAACGGTGCACTTAACAAAACGTTCTGAACTTCCTTGGGGGGGGGGGGGGGGGGTAGGATGCTACTCGTACTTTTCCTACCATACATTGACGTTCAGCAATGATCAACGCCATGATGATAATGAAGGCAATGGAAACCACAGCTTTAAAAATACATAAGACGTATCCGCAGGACATGTGTCATAATAATGTCTCCATTGGCAAAATATTCCAAATTAGTCCCCATTCAGTTTTCTGGAAGTGGACTCCCAGAGGAGGTGGCCGTGAGGAAGAGATTGCGTAATTAACTAAGGGATAAAATTCTATTAGTCGGAGCATGGGATGTCAGAAGGTTGAACGTAGTTGGAATGCCAGAAAATCATAAATCTTTAGCGTTGGTCTGCTTTACCTTTTGCCACACCTTACGTATACATCATGTTTTTTGGAGCATGGGGTCAATCTGAATGTACTGGAGGTCAGTGACTTGAAATGGAAAGAAGGTAAGATTTCTGATCAAACGGATACAGAGTAATATCAATAGCAGCATGAAATGGTGTAACGTGAATAGGAATGGTTATTAATAGGTAAGCATGACAGTAAGTGAGCTACGATAAACTGTTCGGTGACAGGTTTGTTCTCATCGGAATCGACAGCAGACAAGTGCCAACAACGATGGCCCAGGTATACACGCCGATGTCACAAGTATATGATGTAGGGATCGATAAAGTATATGGGGATATTGAACGGGTAATTCAGTATGTGAAGAGAGACTGGAACGCAGTTTTGGGGAAGTAACAGGGGGAAGGGTTATGGGATACACGATCTAGTCAGTCGAACGATGGAGGGGAAAGTTGAAAGTAGGCTGTTTAGGTTCTTTTTTTTTTGTTGGTAACGCCACCTCTTTATAAAAATCACTGGCTGTGCTGTGTGCAGTCTGTGACTAGTTTGCATCGTTGTCTGCCATTGTAGTGTTGGGCAGCGGCTGCTGGATGTGAACAGCGCGTAGTGTTGCGAGTTGGAGGCGATCCGCCAGCAGTGGTGGATGTGGGGAGAGAGATGGCGGAGTTTTGTAATTTGTCATGAACTGCTATATATATTATGACTATTAAGGTAAATACATTGTTTGTTCTCTATTAAAATCTTTCATTTGCTAACTATGCCTATCGGTAGTTAGTGCCTTCCCTAGTTTGAATCTTTTATTTAGCTGGCAGTAGTGGCGCTCGCTGTATTGCAGTAGTTCGAGTAACCAAGATTTTTGTAAGGTAAGCGATTTGTGAAACGCATAGGTTAATGTTAGTCAGGGCCATTCTTTTGTAGGGATTTTTGAAAGTCAGATTGCGTTGCGCTAAAAATATTGTGTGTCGGTTTAAGCACAGTCATGTATAAATTTTTCAAAGGGGACGTTTCATATGTCTACCCTTAGCCGACGATACCTCACAGGAATCATCTGATTTTTTCTTGTAGTTTGTGTAATTAGTGTAGCTATTGTTTATTGCTAGCGCGTAATTGTAGAGAGAATCTCCTTTGTAGTTGCAGTCTTTCATTGTTGTACAGTAAAACAGTTGTGGCATGCATGTAGATTTGCACCAAGTATTTCGCAGCTGCGCTTGCAATTAACGAGATATTATTTTCAGTGCTATGTTAATGTGTTCTCTTATTGTTGCTCTTCAAATTGTGTTTTTCTGTGTTATCGTGTGAAATATTGTGACAATAATGGCGTGTGAAAAACGTAATACTAGGCTCCAAAGTAAACTGAGAAATGACAGTGAAGACGAAAGCAGTGTGTTAGCGCCACCGAGTAATGAATTAACTAATGTTCAAAGTAGTAATTTGGTAATTGTACATAGGGAAATGGAGCGGGCTGCAAACAATGGTGTAGACAGTGAAACAATTAGTGAACAGGGAAGCATTATCGATCGATCGGTCGGCAACAGCTTACCTCAGGAATCCGAAATGACAGGACACAATCTTGCAAATACTGTAGATTCAGGTTTTGCGTCCTCACCCTTTTCTCAAATAAGTCAAGACACATTTTCTGCTTTTCAAACTGCGAATATTGCCGGTTCAAATCAAAAGTTAGACACAATGGCACAAAATCTTCAAAAGTTAGACACAATGGAACAAAATCAGAGACAAACACAGCAACAGTTAGACACAATGGAACAAAATCAGAGACAAACACAGCAAAAGCTTCAAAAGTTAGACACAATGGAACAAAATCTTCAAAAGTTAGACACCACACTTGAATAAACACGTGAAGATTTAACTACAGAGTTACATAACATCGAATCGAAATGTCAAAAAATCTGTAATGACGTAAAAACACAAATTTGTGAGCATTTCCAACCTATTTTTTTGCGGCAAAAAATGCATTACAGAATCACGAAGCAGCCATAAAAGAACTGCAGACTATTGTTCATGAAAATCATGAGACCTTGCAAGCTAAATTTCACTCAGTTGCATCTACCGATTCGGTTACGCAATTTGCAAAAACTCAGGAAAACTTAAAGGACACAGTAGATACTCTGAAACTTGGTTCAGAAAAACACACTGAGGAAATAAGTACACTATTGGAGAAAGTAGCCGAACTTTCGGATCAGTTCACTAATTTATCTACGAAGGTAGATGATAATCTGAATGACACAAAATCGGTAGTCTTTAATGACACAGAAAGAGTGCGAACAAATTAGGAAATTCAATCAAAATCAAATCAATATACAGTACAAAAGAGAAATACGGGAAGTACAAGATCAGTTGGCACAAGTAATACAAAAATTAGAAATTTCAGAGGACACTCGCGCTCCAACATGGGAAGAGGGACTTAGAAATACGGAAAAGCCGCAAAATAATAACACAGGGCATTTCGGAAGTTATGAAAGAAATTGGCAATGTGCACCGAATTTTGAGATGAAACGGCCGACACGACCTAACAATGACCGATATGCGACTCGCCGACATGATGATTTTGACTATAAGCTGTTCATTAATACACGTAAATTGAAAACATTTAAGAATTCTGGCAACGACATTCATCCACAAGCATGGCTCCATCAATTCTCTCATTGTTTTCCTCCCAACTGGTCGTTAGAACACAGATTAGAATTTATGTGTGGCTATTTAGAGAATGAACCAGCTGTAAGAATGCGATCGGTCATTCACGATTGTCACAGTGAAGGAGAATTTTATCATGCCTTCCTCTCAGCCTATTGGTCTCAAGCTACACAAGACCGAGTAAAACATAGCATCATGATGATGAAACACTTTGAACAATCTGAATTTTCCAGACTTGTCAAATATTTTGATGACATGTTGCATAAGAATCAATATCTTTCAAACCCATACAGCCCTTCAGAACTCATCCGCATTTGCTTAATGAAATTGCCTGAACATTTAAGAAATATTATTTTGGCAGGACGTTGCAAAGATGACTTTGAAGCTTTTCAGGGACTCTTACAAGAATTAGAAATTGACACAGACAGTCGCGGGATGCGAAAACAGGAAAACAATCACTACAGGTCACATCCGTCACAATTCCATGACAACAGAAACAATAACTGGACACGACAAGTCTATTCTTACAACGCAAATCGTGACCAAATCAGACACCACCCGTTTGCCAAAAGTTGGCAGAATAGTAGTTACAGAGAAAGATCGCATTTCCGTAGTAACGAATATGACAGAGGTAAACACAGAAACAGACAATATGGAAACCAAAACAATTATTATCAAGGGAAACAGAATAACTTCAGACGCAACGGTCCACCACGCAGTTACGATTCCGGGAGACATTCTCCACCACATGACCGACAAACAAGAAACTATGTAAACTACCGACAAACCGACAGACCTGAATCCCATCAGAACTGTCGAGCTTCAAACAGGGCAGGGCCTTCTCATCAAGGTGAATTTGTAGAAGTTAGGTCTCCTAATCCCAATAACGACGCGCGCCAACAAAGAAACAGACAATGACTCGCACTGCAGGCAGCCGCTTGCGCCAGCTGGCTCTGGGAAAAATAGCATACACGCTAACATTGAGAAAAATTCCAGTATTCTTTACCGATGTATACAATATGATAATTGCTTTGAAGTTGAAACTCTGTGGACTAGGAAGAGTAAAGGTTTACACCACATTTCACATGTAAAACCGTTTATCGAAAGATAATCTGCTTTTTAACTTTGTCTTTGCCATAAAACTTTTCACTTCACATTTCTAGTATGCTTTGTCAGACTTAAGAAACTGTTAACATGCAACAATGTTTGAAGTTAAACATCCAGTCTAGAATCTAGAGAACGTTTTTAAACAGAAATTACGATTGTATTGTTATAGTGAACAGACGACACAGTGTTGTATTTGTACATTCTTGCTTGTTAGTTGCATGATTACGTAACGACTATCAGGCTCACATACTTAGAACATTTACCAGTACTGCTAATGATATTTTAATGCAACATTTTGGTTTACTTGAAATTTGGTGTATCATGAGGTAAGTACATTGACTTCTGCAGAACTTAGCTTTTGGAGGACAATAACTACGACACTTCCACAGAGATTATCTTACAGCAAGACGCACATTTAGCGCTACAGGACACGTATTTGAGTGATTAATTTTGCACTTAAATCATTTATTTTTAAAGATATTTGAAGTACAATGATACAAAGGTTTTCCGTGACACATTTCATTCCATTGCTGTAATCTGTAACACCTGAGGGTATTATTCATTAATCCTCAGGGAGTTACACGTCTACTTTGTGTATCATGTGTTTGGCAAGCTCAAGGAGCCCTAGCTAATATGGTATTTGCTTATACAACTTTACACATCGGTACCATATTTCTCTAATACATAAATTACACAGATATCTGATCATTCAACTGAGAGACAAACATTTTTTTTCTACATCAGTGACAGATGTTTACGTAATTACATCGTTGTATAACTTCACACTTATGAAATTGTATTTTGTGTGTACTTTGTGAACTGTTCATATTTTTTCGGACCCATTGTGATATTATGAGAGCTTTTAATGATATATTTGGTACGGGATCATGATTTTTAAAGTATGTTTGAGGCAGATGACACTTTTGACATGAGCAGAGAATGTTTTTTAGGTGTTGACATTATTGCAGAAAGCTACGACGTTTTCGAGATTTGACTGAGGTGTTATGATGTTATTTTTACAAAGACGATGTGTATTATGCTGTTGAGGTATGTTTATGATCAATAAGATGATGCTACCGTAAATGAGGAATTTGATTATGCTACGTTTTTCTTATGATGAAATATTGAAGAAGTGTTGACGAATATATATATGTGTAATAAGGTAAGGAATAATGAGTAGTGGTTAGGGACCCTGGTTTGTGAAAAAGGTTGTTGGAAACCGAGAATCGTACTTTAAGAGTTATGAAATGTATCTAAATGCATGAATGTAATACAATGACGATGAAAATTTTTTGGACACTGTTATATCAATAGGATTTTGTTTCTACAGATTTGTAACACAAATTCTTGACCTGTGAAATATTTTTACATGAGACTGTCACTGTAGCGGAAACTGGTGTCGTAAATATTTCGGTAAAAATGTTAAGTGACCACCTGCACGTAATGCGTCATGGGCACCCAGCTGGGCGACAGTCGCCTGGAAAAAAGCCATTAGCGTGTGCCCCTTTCAGAGGTACAGGTGAAGAAAAAAAAAAGGGAGGCCATTATCCTCGCTATTGACGTTCCTTTGTAGAAAGCATCGCAAAAACGACATGGTCGAACTTGAAAACATATGATTACTCTGTGGAGCTCTTAATTTATGATATTTACTGAAATGCCTAATGAAATGATGAGAAATATTTTATGTCTATACACCTGATTATGACTACTGTCTCTCTAGTTGAGAGATTTTTCTACTAACTTATGAAATGCCTCATGACTACTGAATGATGTTCTTATGCTTTACTTTGTACATAGTTGCTTATTTCATTTGATATCTGGTTTCCAGCTGTGTTGCTGCATTAGTTTTATAAAATAAACTTAGATGCATTTGCTAATGTGAAAACTTTCTGTCAACAGATCTATTAAATAGTTATTTTATGATATACATTCTTCGAAAAAGGAGCTCTTGGAATGGAAAGAACAATAAGAAGGGACTAATAACAGTAACTGCATATATAATTTTCTTTTCAAGTACTTGGTAATTTTTTGTAGAATTAGTTTTTGTGGTGCACCACTTTAATTACATAGACATTAAGATGTGATTATCCATTTCCCTTATATGCATTGTTGTCTTTAGTGTACTATTTTTTCTGCTTGAGTTTTGTCATGTTTAGGTATAAGTTATTTCATTTTCTGCTGCTGGTTGCCAGGCATAATGTTACTGAATTTGACTTTGTATTACGCTGTTAAGCCAGTTTTACTACGCATTTATTTTTCTTGTTTGCTGCTCATTGCCTTATATTAGTTGTAATTTATGCTGCTTGCTTTGCCTTTTGTATTTTTTATCATTGCTGTTTGTGTTAATTGTTTTGTGCTGCTGCATTGCCTCGTCCCTTAGTTTAGCATCTGAGCTCAGTAGAGTTAAGTTAGCTTAAGAGGGGGTAGCCTATAAGAGAATGAGTTGCGATGAATTTGAAGAAATGCACTGAGAGGTTATACGAGAAAAATACAGAAAGCATGCTTGGATTGGATTTTTTTGGCTGGAGCAAATATCGAAATAAGACGAAAGATCTATGGAATGAAGTTTTGGGTTGGACTGCAGTACCAAATGTTACACTGAAAACGACCCTGTCCTTTCCTTTTGTGTTATCCCACTAGGTGTTTGTGTACCCTTGTGTATTTGTTTTCTTCCTGTCTGTGTGTAGTTTCATAGAATTTTTTCTTCTTCTAATACTAAGCTACATTCACTACGATGAGGAATACTGTTATCCTCAAATATAATTGGCATTAATAATATGTTATTTACCTTGTAAATATGCTTAGTCATTATTTATTCTGTTTTGTTTTAATGCTCATGTGTAAAGTTGATGTTCCAAAAGTTATTCTGATCTTTTATGTATTTACTTATGTCATAATTCCTGTAACACTGATATATATGTTCGTTCGATTCTTTTGTAAAGCCTGTACCACAAATGTTATCTGTATCGTTATGTTCTTTAATGATGTATTTTGTACCTTTGTAATTGTCTTTTTATGTTATAAAATTGTAATTGGCACCAGTTTATCAAAATAAGTAACTTGTAAGTTACATTTCACTGCACACGTTTCTCTTGGTCATAGTATATGGACAATATGTGAGAAGTAGGGACTGATAGTGTTTGCACATGTGTTAATAATTCAGCAAGGGACTGGTTAACAGCATTGCTGGTTCTAAGGACAATTCCACAAACTTTGTGAATGCACAAGTGGTGGTTTATGGACTTGCTATATTGTCCACAAGACTCTTCGATGGTGATTGTGCACCTGCACAGTTGCAACAGATGGCTGCTGGCCGTCTCTACATGGACTACAGTGGGTCTGCATCTTTGATGGCCCACCAATACTATTAATTCTACAAGGACTGCAGTGGGTCTGCAGCCCTGGTGGCCCACCAATACTGTAATCTCTACCAGGACTACAGTGGGTCTGCTATGTGATGACCTACCCACCAATACTCTTCAAAACGTCGAATGACTCTGCTGTGGGTTTGCTCTGTTGTGACCCACTACTTGTCTGCATGTCGAGAGTCAGCACTGTCTTTCCGTTGGAAGGACAACGCTACTTCTTCAAGACTGCATGGAAATCCACTACTTCCATGTGCATTTTCTTTTACTGCTCAGACTTTGAGAAAAACACTGCAATGTTACTGTGATGAATGAACAGTGGACTGTGAGAAAGTTTAGCTTTTGACCAACATTGTATCAATAAGTGTGTGCATTTGATATCTTTGTTATTGTAATTATGAAAAATTTTATCAAATCATTATTGGCCACTGCCCAAAACAATTTGTAAAATTTTTTGTGGGGAGCATGGGGGCTATGTAAGTAGGCTTTTTAGGTTTTTTTATTGCTAACGCCACCTCTGTATAAAAATCTCTGGATGTGCTGTGTGCAGTCTGTGACTAGTTTGCATTGTTGTCTGCCATTGTAGTGTTGGGCAGTGGCAGCTGGATGTGAACAGTGCGTAGCGTTGCGCAGTTGGAGGTGAGCCGCCAGCAGTGGTGGATGTGGGGAGAGAGATGGCGGAGTTTTGTAATTTGTCATGCACTGCTATATATACACTCCTGGAAATTGAAATAAGAACACCGTGAATTCATTGTCCCAGGAAGGGGAAACTTTATTGACACATTCCTGGGGTCAGATACATCACATGATCACACTGACAGAACCACAGGCACATACACACAGGCAACAGAGCATGCACAATGTCGGCACTAGTACAGTGTATATCCACCTTTCGCAGCAATGCAGGCTGCTATTCTCCCATGGAGACGATCGTAGAGATGCTGGATGTAGTCCTGTGGAACGGCTTGCCATGCCATTTCCACCTGGCGCCTCAGTTGGACCAGCATTCGTGCTGGACGTGCAGACCGCGTGAGACGACGCTTCATCCAGTCCCAAACATGCTCAATGGGGGACAGATCCGGAGATCTTGCTGGCCAGGGTAGTTGACTTACACCTTCTAGAGCACGTTGGGTGGCACGGGATACATGCGGACGTGCATTGTCCTGTTGGAACAGCAAGTTCCCTTGCCGGTCTAGGAATGGTAGAACGATGGGTTCGATGACGGTTTGGATGTACCGTGCACTATTCAGTGTCCCCTCGACGATCACCAGTGGTGTACGGCCAGTGTAGGAGATCGCTCCCCACACCATGATGCCGGGTGTTGGCCCTGTGTGCCTCGGTCGTATGCAGTCCTGATTGTGGCGCTCACCTGCACGGCGCCAAACACGCATACGACCATCATTTGCACCAAGGCAGAAGCGACTCTCATCGCTGAAGACGACACGTCTCCATTCGTCCCTCCATTCACGCCTGTCGCGACACCACTGAAGGCGGGCTGCACGATGTTGGGGCGTGAGCGGAAGACGGCCTAACGGTGTGCGGGACCGTAGCCCAGCTTCATGGAGACGGTTGCGAATGGTCCTCGCCGATACCCCAGGAGCAACAGTGTCCCTAATTTTCTGGGAAGTGGCGGTGCGGTCCCCTACGGCACTGCGTAGGATCCTACGGTCTTGGCGTGCATCCGTGTGTCGCTGCGGTCCGGTCCCAGGTCGACGGGCACGTGCACCTTCCGCCGACCACTGGCGACAACATCAATGTACTGTGGAGACCTCACGCCCAACGTGTTGAGCAATTCGGCGGTACGTCCACCCGGCCTCCCGCACGCCCACTATACGCCCTCGCTCAAAGTCCGTCAACTGCACATACGGTTCACGTCCACACTGTCGCGGCATGCTACCAGTTTTAGAGACTGCGATGGAGCTCCGTATGCCACGGCAAACTGGCTGACACTGACGGCGGCGGTGCACAAATGCTGCGCAGCTAGCGCCATTCGACGGCCAACACCGCGGGTCCTGGTGTGTCCGCTGTGCCGTGCGTGTGATCATTGCTTGTACAGCCCTCTCGCAGTGCCCGGAGCAAGTATGGTGGGTCTGACACACCAGTGTCAATGTGTTCTTTTTTCCATTTCCATTAGTGTATTATGGCTATTAAGGTAAATACATTGTTTGTTCTCTATTAAAATCTTTCATTTGCTAACTATCCCTATCAGTAGTTAGTGCCTTCCGTAGTTTGAATCTTTTATTTAGCTGGCAGTAGTGGCGCTCGCTGTATTGCAGTAGTTCGAGTAACCAAGATTTTTGTGAGGTAAGCGATTTGTGAAACGCATAGGTTAATGTTAGTCAGGGTCATTCGTTTGTAGGGACTTCTGAAAGTCAGATTGCGTTGCGCTAAAAATATTGTGTGTCGGTTTAAGCACAGTCATGTATAAATTTTTCAAAGGGGACGTTTCAAAGTCTAACTGAATTCTGCGATGGTAATAGCTAATACTCTGTTCAAGAATCGCAAGAGGAGAAGAGATACCTGGAACAGGCCCGTAGACACAGGAAGATTCCAGATGGACTACAGACAGACAGAGATTCCGACATCAGATAATAGATTTTAAGGGATACCCAGGAGCAGACATAGAACAAAATTTAATAACTATGAAGAATAGACCTACGTTCAAGGGAATCGTCCAAAAGAATTAGAGTGAAAGGGAGTTGGATACTGAAGAAATGAGAAATGATGAGATGCGTTTGAAGTTCGCTATGGATGTTGAGACGGCGATCAAGATTATCAGAGAGACAGTTCAACTGAAAATCAATAACCATCTTCTAAAATGGCAGTCATTCATATTGGACAGTCAGCCACTGGTATAAAGAAATTACTCCAAAGAAACCTCAGGTAACAGAAGAAGTACTTCTGTTGATCGAAGAAAGGAGGAAGTAAAAGAATGTTCAGGGGAAAACAGGAATACAGTAATATAAATCACTCTGGAATAGGAAGTGCATGGCAAGAAAGGTGAAATGGCTGGAGGGAAAATGTGAAGAAGTAAACAAAGAAATGTTCGTCGGGAGGACTGACTAAGCATATGGAAAATTCAAAGCAAGCTTCATTTAAATTAAAGGCGAGGGTGTAACATTACTTAAGAGTGCTATGGGAATCCACTTCAAAGTGCAGAAGAAGAAGTGGATAGGTGGAAGGAGTAATTGGTGAGGAGGAATTGTCCGATGATATGTTAATAGAAGAAACTGGAGGCGACAAAAAAATAAGACATCAAATATTAGAGTCAGAATTTTACGAGTAAAAGAGCTCTGTATGACTTAAGATCAAATAACACAGGAGGGATGAATAACATTCCACCAGAATTTCGAAAATCATTCGGGAAAATGACACAAAAACAATTCAAGTTGAAGTTTAGAATTTATGAGACTTGCATCGTACCATTAGATATATCATCAACACAATTTCGTACATAGAGCACACATGCGGGAAAATTATCGCATAGCCAGCTTCACAGCTATTTCGTCCAAGCTGCTAACGAGAACAATATACAGACGAATGGAAAAGAAAATTGAGGATCTGTTAGATGCCGATCAGCTTGGCATTAGAGAAGGTAAAGCCAACAGGGAAGCAGCTATGATTTTGCCATTCGTAAGAGTAGCAAAATTAAAGAAAAATCAAGATAGGCTCAAAGGATTTGTCGACCTAATCAAAATTTTGTCAACCTGAAATGGTGCTAGATGTTCGAAATTATGAGAAAAATAAGTGTAAGCTGTAGGGAAAGACGAGTGATAACACTTTATACACTATGACTGGAAGACCAAGAACGACGTAACCGGGTTAGAAAGGGCGTAAGACAAGCACCCGGTCTTGTACCCCTAATGTTTCATTTCTACATCGAAGAATCAAAATCAGAGATAAAAGAAAGGTTCAGGAGTGCGATTAAAATTCAGGGGAAAAAGATGTCAACGATAAGATTCGCTGATGACATTTCGATCCACAGTGAAACTGAAGGAGAATTAAGAGATCTTATGAGTGTAATGAACATTTTAATTAGTACAGAATATGGACTGACAGTGAACCGGAAAAAGTCTAAAGTGATGAGAAATAGCAGAAATGAGAATTGCGAGAAACTTAACATATCGATTGATGGTCACAAAGTAGATGGAGTTAAGGAATTCTGATATCTTGCAAGCAAAATAATCCATGACGGACGGAGGACATAAAAAGCAGACTAGTACAGGCAAAAGAGGCATTCTTGACAAAAATAAATCTGCTGGTATCCAATACAGGTCTTCATTTGAGGAATAAATTTCTGATAATGTACGTTTGGAGCGCAAAATTCCAATATAGTTAGTCATAGGCAGTGGGAAAACGGGAACAGAAGAGAATCGCAGCGTTTGAGATGTAATGCTACAGATGAAAGTTGAAAACCAAGTCGACTGATAAGATAAGGAATGAGGATGTTCTCCACAGAATGGCCGAAGAAAGGGGCATATGGAAAACACTGACAAGTACAAGACACAGGATGTTAGGACACTTGTTAAGGCATCGTACCTGAGGGAGTTGAAGAGGATAATACCTATAGTCGAAGACAGAGATTGGAATACAGCCAGCAAATATCTGAGGATATAGTGTCCGTACGATACTCTGAAATGCAGAAGTTGGCGTATGACAGGAACTTGTGTCGTCCCGCATTGTACCAGTCCGAAGACTGGTGACTCGAAAAACGAAAAAATAATAAACTCTTTATGCACAAGGTATAAAGCCTTTTACGTTGACGAAAAGCCACAGAATTATCGATTATTATTCAGAAAGCAGAAGAAATGTATGTTCAACTGAATCACAACTGAGACCTTGGAGCACAGAACATACTGAGCTTAGACCTGGGAGCTCAGAAGTTTCTGTGCTTATAAGTTCGAAAAGAAAGAAGAATATATCACAGTAGCTTTTGTGAGAGAGAATTCAGATTGATGCAATAGTTAACTAAATGAGAGGTATAAATCTGAGATAAGGTCTGCTCCACGAACTAGCTGGAGAGAGTTTTTTTTGAAACCTGGCAGTAGATTCCTGGAGTACACCCTATAAAATTATAACTGAAAAAATAAGATCCCCAAATGTTCCACAGTGAAAGCCGAATACCAAGAAACTGGGGGAAGTCCTGTGAAGGTCTCCTTCAAGTTCTTCGTCCACATGATAACGGAGAGAAGGACGCTGTTTATCACAAGAAACTGAGAGATGAGATCGAAGAGACTTGTGACAATACAGATGCCGCATACTCGTGTACCGATAAAGGATGCTGAATTCATACACACTATGAAAGTGAAAGTAGCACCTGGTCCCGATGGCATACTAGGTGAGGTACTGGAATCAATAAGTCCCAAAATAGTTTCTTACACGAGCAGATAAATTAATAAATGCATTATCCAGTGGCGCTTTCCTAAAAGTTGAAAAAAAAAGGTGGAAGCAGTCATAAAAGAGGGAGAAGATAAAGTTCCCGTACTTCCCAAGTCATACCAGCCCATTTGCGTAATTAATACACTGTGTGAGATCTTGGAGACAGTGCGTATCAGACAGAGTAAAACGCCACGGGATTCTAGCCTAACAACTCTCAGTATGGATTCAGAAAGAGTAAATATATTGAGGGTGCAATTAATGAAGCGAAAAAGTTAGTTTACGTTGCAGACACAAAATATGTACTAGATGTAATTATAGACATATCTGGGGCTTTTTATAGCTTGTGATAACATTCATTATTTAAAAGAGTAAGAGAAACAGGATGTCCATGAATGTTGACCCTACTAGGTTACTGCGAGGTCCGATACATGACGCTGTCAAGTCCCGCACTAACAGTTGCTGTTCTTGTGGTCTTCAGCCTGGAGACTGATCCTATGCCGACCTCCATGTTGCTCTGTGCTGTGCAAGCCTCCACATCTCCGAATAATTATTGCAACCTACATCCTTATGAATCTGCTTACCGCGTTCAGGCCTTGATCTCCGTCTACGATGTTAACCGCCCCCCCCCCCCGTTCTCCCTCCACACACGCACACACACACACACACACACACACACACACACACACACACACACACACACTACCCCACAATTGGCAATTGGTAATCGTGCATGTTTCGCTTCCATACATGGCTACACTGCAGAAAAGATTTTTTCCTAACACTTAAAAACCCATGTTGGATGTTCACAAATTCCTCGTTTTGAGAAATGCTTGTCTTGCTATTGCGCCTACTTTGGCCATCATCAAGTATCTGATGCCAAAATCGCAAAACTCATCTGCTAATGTTATTTCTCGTCTCGGAATCTTTTGTTTCGCTTTTGTTGATGATCGTCCTTTGAAAGCGCTGTTCATTCCATTCAACTGCTCAACATAGCTCTTTGCTGTATCTGACAGAAATACTGTGTCATCGGCAAACCTCAAAGCTTTTCTTCTCCCTGAACTCTAATCCATACTCTGAATTTTTCTTTGGTTTCCTTTAATGCTTGCTCAGTGTACAGACTGAATGACATTAGTTAGACTACAACTCTGTCTCACTCCCTATTTAACTGCTGCTTCCGTTTCATGCTCCTCGACGCTTACAGCGGAACATCTGTTTCTCTATAAGTTATACACTGAAGCACCAAAGAAATTGGTTTAGGCATGCGTATTCAAATTCAGATATATTTAAACAGGTAGAATACGGCCCTGCGGTCGGCAACGCATATATAAGACAACAAGTGTCTGGCGCCGTTGTTAGAGAGGTTACTGCAGCTACAATGGCAAGTTATCAAGAGTTACGTGAGTTTGAATGTGGTGTCATAGTCGGCGCATGAGCGATGGGACACAGCATCTCCTAGCATGCGATGAAGTGGGGATTTTCCCGTACGACTATTTCACGAGTGTACCGTGAATATCAGGAATCCGGTAAAATATCAAATCTCCGATATCGCTGCGGCCAGAAAAAGATCCTGCAGAAACGGAACCAACGACGATTGAAGAGAATCGTTCAGCGTGACAGAAGTGCAATCCTTCCTCAAATTGCCGAAGAATTCAGTGCTGGGCCATCAACAAGTGTCAGCGTGTGGACTATTCAACGAAACATCGTCGATATGGGCTTTCGTAGCCGAAGGTCCACTCGTGCACCCTTGATGACTGCACGACACGTAGCTTTACGCCTTGCCGTCAATACCGACATTGGGCTATTGCTGACTGGAAACATATTGCCTGTTCGAGCGAGTCCCGTTTCAAATTGTATCGAGCGGATGGACGCGTACGGATAAGGAGACGACATCTGAATCCATGAACCCTGCATGTCAGCAGGGTACTGGTGGAGACCCTGTAATGGTGTAGGGCATGTGCAGTTGGAGTGCTATGGAACCCCAGAACGTCTAGATACAACTCTGGCAGGTGACACGTATGTGAACAACCTGTCTGATCATCTGCATCCATTCGTGTCCATTGTGCATTCAGACGGACTTGGGCAATTACAGCAGGACAATGCGACACCCGAAATGTGCAGAATTGCTACAGAGTGGTTCCAGGAACAATCTTCTGAGTTTAAACACTTTGCTGGCCATAAGAGTCCCCAGATATTTACATTTTTGAGCATATCTGGGTTGCCTTGCAATGTGCTATTCAGAGGAGATCTCCACCCCGTCGTACTCTAACGGATTTATGGATAGCCCTGCAGGGTTCATGGTGTCAGTTACCTAAACCACGCCGGCCGAAGTGGCCGTGCGGTTAAAGGCGCTGCAGTCTGGAACCGCAAGACCGCTACGGTCGCAGGTTCGAATCCTGCCTTCGGCATGGATGTTTGTGATGTCCTTAGGTTAGTTAGGTTTAACTAGTTCTAAGTTCTAGGGGACTAATGACCTCAGCAGTTGAGTCCCATAGTGCTCAGAGACATTTGAACCATTTTTTGAACCTCCAACACTAATTCAGACATTAGTCGAGTCCATGCCACATCATGCTGAGGCACTTCTACATGTTGGAGGGGGGGAGGGGGGGGGATGCACGGTATTAAGCAGATGTACCAGTTTCTTTGGCTCTTCATTGTATTAACCTTTCACTCCCTGTGTGTTTACCCCTACTACCTTCAGAATTTCAAAGGGTATATTTCAGTAAACAATACCGAAACTCTCTCCAAGTCTACAAATGCTATAAATGTAGGTCTGTCTTTCATGAACCTATTATCTGAGATAAGTACTGGGGTCAATATCTACTCGCGTATTCCCACATTTTCTCCGGAATCCAAACTGATCTTGCCCGAGGTCACCTTCTACAACTTTGTTCCATTCTTCTGTCAGTTTTGTCATGGATGACTCTTTCAAGGCTATCAGTAGTCCTGGTGGACTGTCGTCTACCCCAGTGATATTGTGTCGAATCATGTCTTTCAGTGTTCTGTGAAATAATGTCTTCAAGTACATCTCCCTTGTATAGACCCTGTATATATTCCTTGCACCTTTCAGCTTCCCCTTTTTTGCTCAGGTCTGGTTTTCTCCAAAGACTTCGTCAATTTTCCGGTATGCGGTATTCCTAGTGAAATATGCTTCTAAAACCTTACATTTGTTACTTAGCCATTCCTGCTTATCCATTTTGGACTTAATGTCAATCTCATTTTTCAGACGTTTGTATTCCGAGGTCCTTCTTCATGTGCTGCATTTTTATATTTTATTTTATGTGTCATGTGTTTTTACCTATTTGATCTTCTGCTGTCATCACTACTACATCTCTCAAAGCTATCCATTCTACATCTACAATATTCCTTTCCCCTCTCTAGTCAACTGTTGCCTAATGACCCCTCTCAAATCTTAACAACTTTCATTCTTTCAACTTAACCAGATCCCATCTTCTTAATATCATGCCTTTTTGGGCATTCTTTGGTTTTAATCTTCATTTCAGAACCAAGGAATTGTGGTCAGAGTCAACATCTAACACTCTAAACGTGTTAAAAATTAAAATCTGGTACCTAAACCTCTGTCTTACCATTACATCACGAATCTGAAACTATCTGATGTTTTCTGGTCCCTTCCACATACACTACCTTCTTTAACAGTTCGTAAACCAAGTGTTAGTGATGGTTAAATTATGCTCTGTGCGAAAATTCTACCAGGCGACTTCCTCTTTCTGCTGCTCGCCCTCCTTAACCCCCCGCCCCCCCCCCCCCCACCCGTTCCTCGTTCACATTTTCACCTATTTTTATTTCTCTTCCTGGTCCTACTATCGAATTCCAGTCCCTCATCACAATTAAATATTCGTCTCCCTTAACTATCTCAATAATTAATAATTTCTCTTATCATATATTTCTTCCACATCTTCATTGTCTGCGAAGCTTGTTGGCTTATGAAATTTTACTACTGTGGTGAGTGTTGGCTTAGTGTCTATCATGGCTACGATAATGCATTCACTATGCTGTTCATAGTACCTTACCGGCATTTCTGATTACTTATTCATTATTAAACCTACTCCTGCATTAGCCGTAGTTCATTTTGTATTTATAAACCTTTATTCACCTCAGCAGAAGTCTTATTCCTGCCACTGAACTTTACTAATTCCTGCTGTATGTAACTTCAACCTATCTATTTCCATTTTTAAATTTCCAAACGTACCTGCTCGATTAAGTGGTCTAACATTCCACACTCCGACCTTTAGAGCTCCAGTTTTGTTTGTCCTGGTGACAACGCCCTCCTGAGTAGCACCCAGTCGGAGATTCGTAGTTCGTCTTCAGAATTTATCACTAAAAGAATTTTGTCAGCATTTAATATTATATTAACACATTTTTCTAGTTTACGTGGATCCCTTTCGGTGCTATCTCTTTCCATCTTGGGATGGCATCTGCTATACATACACCAAGAACAATAGGCAGTGAAGTAAACCCATGTCTCGCACCTAAAATCATGAAAATCTTTTCCCCTACGTAATAGGGGCCTTACCACCAATTAAATCTTAAATTTTGAATGTTTGGATGTAAAACTGAAACAATGTTGTCAAGTGATAGATGCTCCTTCCACGTGCCAAAATTCGTAACCTCGTAAATGGCGTCCAATAAGAATTCATTTCATTAGACCCAGAGTGACATATACAGCTTAAGGTAATTATTTGACGCCTGTAATTGAGAAATATGAAGGAAAATGTTTGAAGCTCTATCAGGGATGTAATATTATTTCGTAACTGATTTTATGTAGGGTTTTTGGCATATAACTTAATAATCTGCGTGTTACTTAAAAGAAAAACGTAGGGTGAAATGAAGAAAAAAGCTTATTGCCTTGCAAACTGGCTTCATTACATCAGGCAGCTACGAACTGAATGGGTAATTTACTTACTGCGCCGTGCTGTGCGTTACTTTACTGGTCCTTATTTGCATATTATCACTTCCAGGACCGGTGATGAAATTAAGTGACAGTGAGAAGCAAGCTTGTGAAGAAAGCGAACAATTTGACGTAGCTTTATACAGCAACTGAATATGCAGAGTATCCTCTAACTTTGCCTAGAAACTTGTAAATGAACAAATGCTGCTAATTGTAACATAATACATTTTTTACTCTCGTTTAGTAAACGATAAAATCTTGAGCATCCTGTTGCTTCGAAGTGAATGCTAAAAGAAATTCCGATTTGCTATAATTGTTTCCGATTGCGCCCAAATCGACAGTTACACGTTAACTTTGTAATAAACGGTGTAAGGTGCTAACTTAAAATAAGATTTCAATGAGCAGAGATTAGAATATTGGGATTCTCGTATTTTACTGATTCAGAAGGTGGCAGAAACACTGGTTTACACTTTTTCATTGAGTGCTTAGAAGGTTTCCTCCATCTGTTAACATGGTGGCGAAATTTAGCAGTCGGTTTCGCCTGGAAATATACTGATCCACGCACAGAATTCACCTTCCCTTACTGTGTAACAATACAGGATATCTTAAATATCTTCAACAAAGATTTCTCTGAAGTTACCTTCTTTATACAAATTATAAATCCTTCTGCTTACCGAACTGTGCGATTCCTAGCAGCACATAATCTGTTCCTACATACGTATGAGCTTTATCCAAATTCCGACCAAGTTAGGCATAATTTATGTAAACCTTACAAATGGCATCCTTCCACATCCCACTTTAATGATTTCAGAACCCTTAAGGACAGTTTATTTTTTTGAAATGAAAATGATATTAGTGCTAGTGCATCTGTTTAATAATTGCAAATATTCACAACCCTTCACTCAAGAAGCTATAGCTACATCGACGTCTAGCTCTGTCTTCCATAATTTCTCTTACAGCTCGTGGCGGAGTGTACTTCTACTCTTTTAATCGGTAATGGCCCACTGGAAGCTGGCATTCCCCCCAGGGATTTCATATCTCTCTCATGTCAGCTTCGTCGACTTTTCCTGAAATATATATATATATATATATATATATATATATATATATATATATATATAACGTATTGGTCGAACACGAGTTTGTAAACTACACCCTAAACTACATGAATCTCAGATGGCATCTGACTTTCCTATAATTAATTTCATTTGGTAGTTTAACTTTACATTTCTCTGTACGGGTGTTCCCAGATATTTCGTAGATGTGGCTTATGGTGGATCAAATGAGATGATACGATGTGCGTCTATTAATTTTCGTTAATCAAATTGTATTGACACGAGATAGTATTAATACAGATCAGAAACCTGAAATCCAGCTTATTTCAATGTCATTTACATCTTTCGTGGAATGATTGTAAATGAACGTTTTTACCAGCTGCGAGTTAGCTGCAACCAGTGGTAACGATACACACGCTCTTACGAGTGCTGCAGTACTCGGTGGTGATCGATTATCTCTGATTGTGTGTAACGAAAGAATAACTTAAGATTTCACTTTTGTTTTGGAGTGGACTGCGACGTTCTATGGGTGCAAAAGTGTTTAGTTAGCTAACAAACTATTTTCTGTAAATAAATCCAAGATATTTAATATGGTTATATACTTTCCTTCGACAAAACTTATCGGCATAATTACCGCTACAGATATCGTTCAGAGGGTTGAAATCCGTGAGAAATGATCATGGGTTCGAGCCCGCTTGCGGTACATTATATACATAGGAATTTTCTCCGTTAGAGTCGTTACATCCAATGCATATTTTCTCCTTATGCAGACCACTGATCATCACTCAATGAAGAGCGCTACATCGTATGGTAGCCTCCAATCTGTCTGAACTGCTCCGCTGAAACCTTTTTCAAATTCAAGCATAACAAGTAATGGCAGCTGCAGCGGCGTGGAGGGTACAGAATTCTACGGTGATCGACTTGTTTTTTCAGCTCTGCAAGGTACTGACAAGCGTGTCCAACGAACACAAACTGCTATCAGAGAATATTTATTTCCTTAATTCCCTTTTTCCTCTATTCACTATAGGAACCTGAACTGATTTGTAAATAGACTTTAATGAACTACATTCTAATAATGTTAGTCAGCATGTAATGAACTTCAGTGAGTTACAATAGGTAAGAGTACTAAGTTAGTGAACTACAATTATCCACATACAGCAATATTTGCTTTTCACTACTCAAATAGTTATTTGGACAGCTTCCAGTGCGTATTTGTGTGATCTAACAATAATAGGCTTCTCCTCCAAATTATGCGCAATACGCTACACTAATGTTGAAGGTCAACTGCCGAATCCTGCACATAGCGTCGGCCCTTTACAGTGTTTCCTGCATTACGCTACAATTTTATAACGCTTCGACGTTTTTCTATGCTGCAGTAGAACCTGCGAACAGCCTCACTGGGCTTCCGAAGCTATCCGCTACGTCATGTATATATACATTGCAGCCTGAGGGTTTCTCCCCGTTATGAATGGAGTGTTGTGTTTACTTTGCTACCAGCTCTTCAATCCAAGCACAAAACTAGTCTGATATTACATATTACGTATTTTATAGATTAGATGAAAGCGCATTTCAACACAGTATCAGTCTACACGCTGGTATATTAACTTATGGGTCATTTGCAAAATAAGGTTAATGGGATTCACAAGATCGTAATTCGCGAAGGCCATGCGGAAGAAATTTTTGTTCTTCCTGTGCGTCATAGTACGCGAGCATAAAGCGTGTTCAAACATTCTGCAACAGCCTGACGTTAGCGTTCAAAACAGAAATCACTTTCACATTTATCCAATCATCTGAAACGCTTCGCTCCTACAGCGTTCTTCGATACTCTGCTTCTAGAAGAGAAGCCAGTTCTTTCGCATATTCTTTGCAAAATCGTGAGGCCGTGACATTAGGAGCAGCCGTGTTTCCTCAGTCAATCGGTTTTAGCTCGTCCCTCAGTGGGTTATTTATTATTTTATTGTTTTTGGAATAATGGAAATGTGGAGGAACCTTACTCAGTGAAACAATTTCGGAACAAGGAATACGATTTTCTGATCTTCTCAGTTTAGGTGCCAACTGTTTCACTGGGAGACTGGACACGCAGCTTTTACCTGTTTACTCACTAATAGTAATATCAAACTTCTTAGGATATTCTGTCAGGTTGGTAATACGATTTTACTCTCGACTTCCTTGGACTATTCTTGTCTTGCTGACCTTAAGCTTATTGTAGCTTCGTTCAGTTTTGTTTGTCTGCGGAGTTTGGCAACGTCGCAATTTGCAGATTTCTTTCCTTTTCGACCAACTTATAACACGATGGCATTTTTTTATCCCTAACTGTATCGCACGGCACTTATCAAATTAAGACTTTTCATACAGTACTCTGGAAGTTTGTCAAATTATTGTCTTTATTTTCGGTCTTAAAGTTCACGTCGGTGCTCAGATAATATGAATATCCTTTCATGTCACATATACTAAGTAGAATTATCTTAAAATTTTTTTACATGTCTACTGACCCCCTTTGTGACACTATAATGACCCTATTACGTTTGATTTCGTACTCTACATTCACCGAGCCCTATGATCAGCTTTCAAACAAAATTTCACCCTTATTACTCGATTCCGTAATTAACTGCTCAAGAAAATTTTCTGGTAAAGCTTGTAGCTAAATAGATTTGCGTCACCCAGTCTGAAGCTGGCTCTCATTTCAGTTATTCCCGCTCTTCATGTTATTCTCGACCATCCTCCGCGTTTTCTCCTTCATGGGATCGACCTTTCCGTAATTGCTTTTGACCATAGTCGTTGTTCCATCCGCTGTACACAGCCATACCACTGAAGAGCTCTTTTCGCAATTCATTGCTCGACTCGTTCTTCCATATCCATCATCTTCCTAATTTTCTCATTTCTTCTCACATCTACTCTGAATATTCTGGCTCTCCTTATTACATCCACCTCTACTGCCTGTAATCTACATCTCTGCTGCTCTAACAAGGTTCATCCTTCTACGTCATAGCACTTACGTTAGTGTACTTTCAAATAGTCTTCGGAATCCTGTTCTTTGTCTCTTTCGATATTGTCATGTGTGAGGTGTTGGCTGAGCAATTTAGCGTGCTTCTGATGTGCTACAGATACTATCCCAAGTGACATACAGTGATAGAAGGCTCCCTATAAGATCATGTGAATTGAAAGAATCAAGGTCGCGCAACAGATAACCGCTTATCTAATGAAATTACCAAGGGTGGCCCACCTAAGCACGGAAGTGTGGGTACCACTGATGATGGGACCCATCAGACTACGAAGGAAAACTAACGGCTGCTATATCAATCTAATTTACTGCTAAGAGACATAAAAACTGTTTTGTCCATTGAATAAAGAATACAATCAATTATTAAGTACATAAGGGATTGAGAATAGGTGGAGCAGATGGGTGGATACGTGATAGAAACAAAACAAAAGTGTGTCATGAGTACGACAAAAGATTGTAGGAAATGTTAATGGATTCCTGAAAGGTCCTACAAAAATGAGAACATCACCAGTACTTTTGTTTAACAACATGGTGGGTGCAACTAGCTGTCTCTGAAAATTAGGTCGTCTAATGAAATGCTGATGCAAGATAAATGAGTTAGCATTCGCCACATCATGCCGAATGCAAATGCGGCCTATGCTCGCCACTTTAATTATGTCCGAGAGCAGAAGTAGTCTGCAGCAGTGGACGACAATTCTATATTCAGCCCAAGCATCTGAGCTCTGATCTAAGCTGAAGACATTTGGCTCTGCAATTCTAAGACGTAGCGTACTGCATGAAGCCGTGTAGAGAGGTGTCTTCTGTGATATCCCTCGAGTAAGTATTTTCATACTCTCCTCCACAAAATTTAGCTAGCAAGTTCACGATTGGTCAACAAGCAATAAAGTGACATTGAACATAAAGAAAACTAATGCCATTAATTTCTGTTTGAAGAGGGTAAACTGACAATGTCAAATTAAATTTAGATAGCACCTTTATAGACTGTGTAACAAGTGCAAAATTTGTAGAAATGAATATAAATTCTCAGTGTGAACACACACAGGCACTTGCAAACAGAATGTCATCAGTATGTTATGCCCTTAGAATCCTATCATCAGTGTGTAACATGCAGTGTCTTTAAGTTACATACAGTTCATATGTACACTCAATTTTTAGATATTGTATTCTTTTCTGGGGAACAAACGCACAACGTATGAAAACAATTTTCAAACTCCAGAAAAGAGCCATAAGAACAATAACGAAAAATAGTAGTGGAGCTCGCTGTAAAGATCTGTTCAAAACACTGGGGATTTTAACTGCTCCATGTGAATACATTTATCAGTCAGTTGTCCACATAAAAAATTACTGCACAAACAGCTCTGTCCATGACCATGGAACAAGAGCTACATTCAACTTACATTTACCAAAAAAAAACAAGAACAAAAACATAAAACTCAAAACAGCAATTTCTAACAAGGAATAAATCTACACTAAATTACCAAAAGATATCAAAGAAATTGCAAAAATACACTTATTTAAAAAGGCAACTAAAAAGTACTTGTTATGTAAGACGTTTTATACATTGAGGGATTACTTAGATAAAACAGAGTAGGTGTTTGGTGAAAAAAAGAGTGTTATGCAAATAAATAATAATAATGTTTATAAAACATCTAATATTCCACATAATGCCTGCACACTACGTTCTTTCTCCTGCTTTCCTTTTTTCTAGAAAAACTTACCCCCAGGCTATACATAGAACATTACTAAAACCTCTTCCTCTTATTGAGCTCAACATCTCACTCATTGTAGAGGGATGTTGACTGTGTGTGTGTGTGTGTGTGTGTGTGTGTGTGTGTGTGTGTGTGTAGTGAGAGAATTGTTATGAAACATTGTGTGTATAGGTTATGCAGTGACTGATAGTGAGATGTGAGTGAACAATGTGGCATTACATTGTTTAATAAGTTATTTGTAAAGAAATATTGTAAACCGGGAGTAAATCTAATGATTGTCTCTAACTAGAAGTCTGTAAATGTATGTGCAGACGAATTACCTTATTTTAAATTGGTCTAAACTTGTAAATGCTTTGACATGTCCTATATCGTTGTAAAATGAGATCTACGGATATATGCAGCTGTTACTACTATTACTACTACTACTACTATTCTGCCAGCATCGGAATGTCACCGGCCAATTGAAACAGACCTTGAGAGTTATGACCAATGATAATTTAATAAACATGCTAACAAATTCCCTACTCATACCGATTTTCCCACGGTTAACCAATGAAGCATACTTCTCTCTTGGCATGGGAAAGAAGATAGAAAAACTCCAACTCTATCTAACAGAATTCTATGTACTACTACTGAGACTTTGTCCATGTACATACACGTGGGAACTCACTCCAGCTACCAAAAAATTACTGTGAGACAATCACAGATCTTCTTACCGAATCTTCAATAACCATTCCAGCGGCGCTTCTCCTGTCCTAAAGGCTGTTCTCACGCTAGTAGTGTTTTGTTTTTGCCCGTCCTTTGAATTTTTGTCTTTGCTAAAAGGAATTCTTTTTACTTCCAACGCAATAGAGCATTATGAAGAGCTTGCCATCCTCACTAGTCACTTCTGCTGCGCTCGAGCGGCAAATCGCTCTCCACCGCATTTACCTTGTTTTTGGCAGAAATATTTTTGAGAACCATTTGGTCATGCCGGGTGACACTTGCCTCTTGCCAAGCAGCTAAAAGCCCTGAGGATATCACAAGCCTACTTCACCATACCAAAAGGAGACAAGCTAGAGATAATTATAACTGCAATCATTAGCAGCTGTTATTACTGATTGTAGTTTTCATGCAATGTTAGTGGCTTGATTTTATTTATAAGTTGGATCTGCATATAGGTTTATTAAACAGATTATGTAACTGTTATGAAAAAAACTGCCATATGACATCTGCTCCAAAGAATTCCATTTACCACCTTAATTGCTCTTCTTGCCTGCTCTGAAAAGGTATGAATAATCGATCCTATGGTTCCTTGTAGCAGTACTATATCCCTTCTATCTCCTTCCACTACCAGATACTCTGTCTTATTCACACTTGATTTAAGATATAATACACATCACTCAATAAATTAGAATGAATCTAAAAATAAATATAGACACATCTGGTAACAAAAGTAGTGTGATGCGTGTAACTTTATTTGAAACACAGTAATGAGTTACGCTACTTGCCGAAGTGGAAAGTGACAAGAACACAGACAAATTAGCAATTATTTTAAGATCCTTAAGGGCCAGTAAACGCTAACCACTTTCGACGTCATTGCATTCAATACTAAAGGGTCTGACTAGAAGCGAGTTACGAATTTGTCTGTATGTCTTTTGCATTGCAACATGGTTTCTTGAATGAAAAGACATGACCAACGAAGTGCTGCAATATCTACATCAACAAAAGAGCTACGAACACAAAATGAATGAAACATTTATTTTCGTCAAGAGTACCAGAGCTATCCCGGTTTTGGCGTTCTGTGTTTTCTCAAAATATCTGTAGGCGTACACAGGCAGAGAGCCCTCATCGAGGCTACGACCTGTTTCCAGTCGCAACCTTGCTCAACGGAGAATTTCAATCTGTGGGAACTGAAACTATATACTCCCCGTTCTCGCTCATTCTTTTCGTGTTTTCGTGCAATAACGGAGGAACATCATGTGTGCGACTGTTCCAGGCTAGTTAAGTTTCCTCTATTTTGAACATCTATCCGTCATTATTTAGCCGCAATAGACTCGTAAATGATGACAATGTTTCCTTTCGACCGTTTTTCACACGTAGATATGGTGGTAATAATCAGTTAATTTTTCGTGTTTCAAAATATTATTATAGACACAAGACATCTGTACGAATATGAAGATCAGTTGTTTAACACTAGTGAAGCAGGATAGAAATACACTGTCCTGTTTCTTGTGTTACAGTTAACTAAAATAACACTCGCTCACACACATGTGTCACTTTCTAATTTTCTCTTTCCTGGCCGGACATAAGGTAGTAAAACGGTTCGGGACTATTTACTAGCTGCCCTGGGAGAACCGTATAATGTCTTTATATTGTTGCTACTGCACACATCAAAAAAAGTTTTGCATCACCACGGTTCCCAGAACTCCATAAGATAAGACATTGTCTGTAGATATTGTATCACAGACACACTGCCTTTGACTGTACATACATGTCACTAAACCCACTCAAAGATGTAAACAACCATGCATGAACAGCACCTATTAAACAGAGGGATTCCTCCACCAGGAAGGAGGTACACGGCTCGTGTTGCCTGTAGTTCAACGATGCCTAGACGGTCAATACCGCGGTTCGATCACGTCGGCATTGTTACTTTGTGCCAGGAAGGGCTCTCAAGAAGGGAAGTGTCAAGGCGTCTCGGAGTGAACCAAAGCGATGTTGCTCGGACATGGAGGACATAGAGAGACACAGGAACTGTCCATGACATGCCTCGCTCAGGCCGCCGAAGGGCTACTACTGCAGTGGAAGACCGCTACCTACGGATTATGGCTCGGAGGAACCATGATAGCCACGCCACCATGTTGAATAATGCTTTTCGTGCACCCACAGGACGTCGTGTTACGACTCAAGCTGTGCGCAATAGGCTGCATGATGCGCAACTTCATTATCGACGACCATGGAGAGGTCCATATTTGTGACCATGACACCATGCAACGCGATACAAATTGACCAAATAACGTGCCGAATGGACTGCCCAGGATTGGTATCACGTTCTCTTCACCGATGAGTGTGTGGAGGCAACCAGGTCAGGCTGAACGCCTTAGACACACTGTCCAGCGAGTGCAGCACGGAGGAGGTTCCCTGCTGTTTTGGAGTAGCACTATGTGGGGCCGACGTACGCCGCTGGAAGGCGACTAACGACTATACGATACGTGAATGCCATCCTCCGACCAATAGTGCAAAAATATTGGCAGCATATTGGAGAGGCATACGTCATCATGGACAGCAATTCGCTCTCCCATCGACCACATCTTGAGAATGACTTCGTTCTGGATAACGACATCGCTCGACTAGAGTGGCCAGATGTTCTCCAGACGTGAACCCTATCGCACATGCGCGGGATAGATGAAAAGGGTTGTTTATGGACGCCGTGACCCACCAACCAATCTGAGGGATCTGGACCAACAGTGCCTTGATGAACCTGTGGATAGTGTGAGGTAACGGGCAAGTTGTGACTCCCTGTAAATATTATATATTCAGAGTTGGCGCATCCGCACAGGACGCTCGTCAAAGCCGTAGCCAGGCACGAACCGCGTGGTGCTGAACGTTAGCTGATCATGAGAGGAGCCCCAGCATGTGGTCCATCAAGCATGTGGCTGGGAATTCCTTGGTGTCGCTGTGCGCCGGGAGGTCCAAAAATGGCGGACTTTGTGAAACCTTAATGGCAGACATTCACAGTTTGTATAGATATTAATAGTAGCCAGATGAATCATGATACCTCATAAAGAAACATGTACGTTACTATGATATGCACGATGATTCTGATGGTGCAATCAGATTTTCAATATCCTTATTAGGTTAAAGTTTAATATCTGGCAGTAAATTATACAAGTAACACCCAGCAACGAATTTCCAAAATATACACGCCTCATCCGATATTGTCGATTGCCACGTCTTTAGAAAGCTATTAGTGTAAACCTAAATTGGTACGAATTACAGGCATGTAACTTGAATAGAACACAAACTATGGGAGATCAAAGTGGCCGATTACTATCGATCGCGTCAAGCCATAAGACTCCACATTTACACAAAGAAACGGTAGCAGCATGCTTATAAATATATTTATTCATCTATGTCTTTGTTTATATCCGATATATACTATTCATGAAGAAGTTCGTTAAATATATACTGTATTTTAGAAAGCACAGTCATTTTAGGCTACTGGCCTACCTTTTGTTCTATTCTTTTGGTATATGTTTATTTAATTTGTTTATGTATCTAATAATGTGTGCTAGAACGTGTTTATGGTGCAGCCATAGGAATATTTATTTAATTTCAAGTTATTTAAATGTAAATCCAGTATTTCGAATGTGTTTCATTACGTTTGGTGGGTGCATTGGCTTGAAGACATGGCGCGAGCGCTCTTGCCAATCATAGCGCTCGTGAATGAGGAAACTGGATGCAAGCGAGTTCGGGAGAGAGGACAGGGGAGTACGGCACAGGAAACGTGAAGCGCTGGGCGCGGCAGTCGGAGGAAAGACTTGGAGTGTAGAGCAGTTTGCGCGTGGTCGCAGAGCATAGAAATATTTCGGATTGCCGACCTGTGCTCTTGTGTGATTTCCGTGGGTACTCCAGTGAAGACGTAGTATGCGTTCAGAAGTGAATGTCTGGAGAGCTATGTTATTGTTCATAACTAATTACGTGAAGTAGGAATCTGTTGTTTCCCTGTTATTCAACTTTTTTTTTATTTAATTGCTGGACCATCGACACCAATAAGAGTTTTGCAGAAATATACCGCAATCTCAAAAGTACTTCTACTATCGTACTCATCATTTAAAGTCCTTAAGATAGTACCGGCAGATTTTATTTAATTGCAATCTTTCGTTTTTAAATTTATATATTTCTTTCATAATTCGCAATTGCCGAGTGATAGGAACCTTCGGCCATTCTATTTATGTGTATATTCATATCGTATACTGTAGACTTAGCAGTATTTGGCCTGTAATACGGCAACTGCGTATCCCAGCCCCGAGACAACGAAACCAGCCAAAACATTAATCTTTCAACTCTGAGTCTGTGGGTGCGTAGTTAAGGGCCACCACCATCATTTCATTTGATATTTGAAAGCCCGCAATACTATGCCATGACCAATACAGGCATGCATTAATCCTAGAGGACGTGCTACTGACTATTAGGGGTACCGGTGTGTACAGCAATCTAGGAGACCCGCCCCACCCTATGTTGCCATGACAAAAGACTAAAACTCAGGGTTGGAGAGAGGATGCGATGTTGTGCAGTATATATTGGAATGATGTAACCAATCGTTTGGAGGTCCAGAGTTCCTTCTCGGCAAGGAACTATCTACTCATTATTATTTACCGATTATGAAGTATTAATAGCACAAAGTAGAAACGTTGTGAAGTTTATGGTAAAGAAGTTAATGTAGGGTTTGAATGGACTTGAATAAGCCAAGTAAATGGAATAAGAGTCGGGACCATATGAAGACTTTTAGGAACTATACGGTACTGACAGGCCAGTTAGAAAATAGTCCCGAACCGTTTTACTATCCTACGTCTCGCCAAGAAATAAAAAAAAAATGTTAGCTCACACATCTACGTGAGCGAGTATTATTTTAGTTAACCGTAATATGAGGAATATGACGGTGTTTTGCCATTCAGCTTCACTAGTGTTAAACAACAGATCTTCATATTCATAGAATGTCTTGTAGCTAGAATAATATTTCAAAATATCAAATGTAAAATGGCTATTACCATCATATCTACTTGTGAGAAACGCTCGAAAATAAGATTACATATCCGCCGATCATTGTCTGCGTTCACGAGTTGATTGTGGCTAAATGACACTTCAATACTCAAAATAGAGGAAATTTCACCAGCTGTGACACATGGAACAATCGGTCATATGAATTTTCTTAATTGTTTCATGAAAACTAGTATGGAACCGGGGACGCATTATTTAAATTCCTGGAGATCCATTAGCGTGAAAATATCTTAAGTGCATTATAGAAATGATATTATGGAAATGATTTTATGGAACTTTTCAGTAGCGTACGGAATCGCAACAGTCCTCATGTGACCTATTGCATTCAAATTTAACCGACGGATAGCTTCCAGTTCTACATAATTAGTTCACAGCCTGCTGTAGAGGCATACCTCACATGTACGTACATCCAAGAAAGCCAGATAATGTCAAAAGAAGTTGCTATTGGATGGATCCTTATCTGATACCGTCTAGCAGCTTAGCGTTACACATTTCTCACAGAAACAGTCAAGATATGGGGTTGGTTGAGACCATCTGGAAAAGCGGTTGACTTTTGCACATTGGTATTTGCTTAAATCAGTGAACTCTTGGAACCACCGTATTATGCAAGGCTTTCTCATTAATGTCTCCTTGGCCTCTTTCATATCATCTGTAACGACTGCAACGCAGAGTCATGTTGTTGTCGTCTATTACGTTGAGAGGACGAAGAGGGTGACACCATGTGACGGCATGTGATCTCCAATAGCACGAAGGAACACCCATGTTTTTTTCCCCGCTCATGTGACGGGTGAATCAACTTATGACTTACCTTTCCTTCCCAGCAGATAAAAGTGAGATAAATATTTAAATTTTGATAAAAATATGCAGTGTATGAAGAAAGGTTTGCCTTGGGAAAGGCACTTTGGAGATACGATGGCACAGCGTGGTTATTAACATTACACACATCGAAATACAATTGAACTTTCTGCTGTACTGAATCACCGTCATCCAAATACCTATGATCTTTTGATGTATCAGGTCCCGGTGGCTACTGAACATCATCATTGTTTGGAGACCTGTTCAGTGTAAAAATATTAAACTGACTTCCACTTAAAAAGTGGTAGTATATATTAGTACGGACTTCGTACAAATAGATCTAGAGATTCAAATTGTGAGGGATGCAATTTATCTTTCTGCCTTGAAACAATGTGTGCACATTTCCTTACTGCATCTGTCTGAGACATATGAGATCAGGAAATAAAATTAATATGGCAAAGACAGAGGTTTCTACGTCACTAATTGTGGTTGAAAAGATTAGTATTCGATAAATCAGATATAGTACACAACCTACGATCTATCGATGTAACAGGAGTTACATTGTGTACCATATCTGATGTATCGAATACTAATGCTGTTACATCGAGATCTGAAACATAAATGAGTAGCCAGAAGAGGAAGTCTGAGCTTCGTAATAAATCGTGTGTTTAAAGAAATCCTATAGAGAGATTAGTTATGGATGTTGTCTGTGAGCTATAATTAACATCTGCTCTTCTATAATTGTTATTACTCATACATTTTGTGACACAAATGTTTCCTACAGGTTGATGGTTTCTTCGTGAAAGAAGACTGAAGTGTATGATATGGAATGGACTATGATTCAGCAATTCGTTGTCTCTTACTCTTTATTCTCCTTTGAGATAGTTTTGAAGAAACTAACGATTGCTCTTCAGATTTGGCTGAAAGATTATAAGAGAAGTACCTAAACCTAGTACCCGAAATACTTCTGAAATGGAAGGCGATGCCGTTTTGCTGTTTTGAGAGGTATGAAGCGTAAAGAAGAGCCAAGAATTAGAACCCACACACAAATGAGTATGATGAGCGCAAAGTGCACCACATTTTACAACTTGTCTTCACCGACTGTTCCCAGATCACTGGACTCTACGAAAGGGACTTTTACCACAGCCTGTGTTTTTATCAGATTTCACCTCCTTAAACTCTTTTCTGTGGAAAGGTAAAAGAAGATACTAAATGACGTATTACTACATTGATATTTCTGTCAAAATACTTGAATGTGAGCATAAATCTTTACAGGGCACGCTAAAACTTTGTATTCAAACTGGCGCTGGACATTATGAACTGAATCTTTGAAGGCCATTCTCTTCCTTCTTCTCCATAAGGCAAAAAATCTCATTGTTACTCTTTTCTGTGGAAAGGTAAAAGAAATAGTTCACAAGGACATACCGACTACAGCAGAAGATACTAAATGACGTATTACTACATTGATACTTCTGTCGAAATACTTGAATGTGAGCATAAATCTTTACAGGGCGCTGGACATTATGAACTGAATCTTTGAAGGCCATTCTCTTCCTTCTTCTCCATAAGGCAAAAAATCTCTTTGTTTACTTTTGTAAAATACTAAGCAGCACATGGAAGAGACAGTTACCGGTGCATACAATTTTCAAATTGAGGCTGGTAATGTACTGTTTGTACTAAAATCTTCAGAACGAAAAAAACAATCCTTCATCATTACCATTCTACTTTGCTCTAGTATTATTTTGTTAATGGCAACAGGCATTGTTCTATTTAAGGAAATTAGATTTTCTGAAATAAACACACATTCTAGTGATTAATAGAATCTGTGTTTGGACTGAAATTGTGAACCTTGGCTACACTTCATCAGTAGCACATTTCATTTCGGGAGTGAAAGTATTAGGGGATTGATCCTGTGTAGTAAACTTCGTGCAGGCCGTCACGACTGCTCTGTCGATGATTTATATTGCCTGACGAAAAGTATGAAGTGATCTGGTGCGCTCCTGACGCCAGTCTCCATCGATTGTCATCCCTATCGATGTGAGTCGATTTTCGATGCCTGCTTGTCTTCTTCGCATCTTTGGCGGATGGCTATTTAACTGCGGCGCGCGCACTCTGCAGAGGGCTTGGGTTCGGGTATCAGCTGTGTGAGCGACAGTGAGGTGTGGCGCTGTGGGCAGCTGCTGCGGCATGTTTAGCCGTTGGAGTGCAGATCCACTGCAGACGGTGATTGGGATTCCCTTGAGATTTGAAGGACAGGTTTCCTTCGCGACTGTTACATGTTGCTCAAAGTGAATGAACTGGAGCCGTCGAATTGTTCATTGGTGGGTTCTGTTCATGTTAATTGAATACCCGAGTGCACTGAAAACTATCTTGATTGTTTCAGTTAGTTGTCACTGTATTGGGTCTGGGCGCCTGATATGTTGATAGTATTTAAGGGAGTGCTAGCTACGCACAACAAATAGACAAGAAGCCGTGCTTAATGCGTAGCTAGAGGTCATACCAAGTAGTGCGTAAGTGTGTGCCTGGTGTTCGAGAGCGGGCCGAAATAATTTTCCCTATTTCCTTTTCCTGTGTTATTATTTTATTTGTTTGTTCTAGGGAATTGGCTAATCAAATTATAAGAGCCGTTACTGGGCAAGTGGTCGCGTAGTCTAGTTCTGCTTGGTTTCATTTTGTACCGTGTTTAATTAAAGGTTTATTTAGAATCAGCTGGGCAGATATGTTTTGTATATCTGATGCGCCTGAATGTTGTCTGCCGCTGATGTGTTTATGTTTCAGATATCTGACAGTGGTCGACACGAGCAAACTGCGATCGGGGTGTCACGGTGGAAGAGAGAAATTTAAGGACCTGGATCGGTGTCTATGGTTACGTGGTTAGTGCCCTGCAATTCCATCTTTCCGGTGAAGCGTTGTGGTTTTCCGGAAGCTTAGTTGTAGCTCAAAGTTGAGTATAGTTCTACTTCACCTTCTGGTCCGTGAATCTCCTGTATCTGTTAGAACCTTTCTGCTCGCGTCCATCACTAACTTTCAACGTAAAACTGAAACGGCCACATTTAAAGACTATTTAATATGCTATTATTATATTCTGGGGATGAAATGTATGTGAACCTCGTACCTGTAAGTAATACTAAAGAGAAGCCTAGCTGAGTGTATTAATCTGATAATCTGATCTGTTAGAATTGCTTAAGATCAGTCCACGCAAGATGTCTTAGTTATTGGAAGTAGTTTTAGAATTTGATATGAATTATGTGAAATCCAGTTTCTATGTAAGTCATAAAGCATGTTTAAAAGGGTTGTGTGATTCTGTTATGTCAGTTAAACTTCATTAATGGTGGTTTTATGAGCATTGTTTTAACTAGTGAAAATTGATTTGGGAAATTTTGAAAGATCTGTGTCTATCGGACTTAAATCCATTAATCTTTTAATCTCAGTCCTGCTGGTGGTTCGGTAGAGCAGGTGCCTTTTATTATAGTCGCTGTTACTGTTAATTTCATTAAGACCATGTGTTTGTAATAAAGAAGTGTATGGCAACTACACACTGGTTATGTGTTTAATTTCGATGTGTCGAAAGGAATAAAACATCATGAAGCACTGAGGAGGGGAGGAGAAAACGAAATAATACTTCAGAGTTTTTAAGTACAGGTGAGGTTATTTCAGTTATTTCAAAATCGGGTCAAATTTATAAGGAACCTGAAACTTCCTGGCAGATTAAAACTGTGTGCCGGACTGAGACTCTGGACGTTTGCCTTTCGCGGGCAAATGCTCTACCAACTGAGCTAACCAAGCACGATTCACTCTTCGTCCTGACAGCTCTACATCTGCCAGTACCTCGTCTCCTACATTCCAAACTTTACAGAAGCTCTCCTGCAGATGTAGAGCTGTGAGGACGGGGCGTGAGTCGTGCTTGGGCAGCTCAGTTGGTAGAGCACTTGCCCACGAAAGGCAAAGGTCCTGAGTTCGAGTCTCGGTCCGGCACACAGTTTTAATCTGCCAGGAAATTTCATGTCAGCGCACACTCCGCTGCAGAGTGAAAATCTCATTCTATAAAGAACCTGGCAGTATGAGCCCGCTTATCGGTATGACTCTACAGCTCGTCTGACCTGGACGATCCTGCTGACCACAGATATACCTCAACATGATACAGGTAGTTCATAGACTTACTTGCAATGTTTAAACGAGTATTACCATACTGAAAAATGACCATATGGTATTGCCGCACGAGTGACAACACGTGAGGATTTAGGATATCCGTGATGTAGCATTGTGACATCCGACCTCAAGCAATCAGTATCACACGTGACCTGAGGCCGTATGTGATAGCTCCGCACAGCTTGACATCAGTGGCAACACCGCTGTCTCTCTCAAAAACTTTGGGAGAATGGGACCTCTTGCCATGTATCTGCCATAGACACCAAAGATGGTCACTAGGAGAGTGGAATCTCGATTCACCACCCAATACAATGCGGCACAACTCATCAGCAGCCCATGCTTCCCGATGACGGGACCACTCTCGTTTGTGTTGTGATATTAACGGCAGGCAACGCACGTGACGAAAAATCTCTAGTCCGGCTGTTACCAGTGTCCGACCAGTCGTGCGAGATGATGCAGAATGCTGCTCCGAGTTCATTACATTTTCTCGAATGGCAGGCGCATGAGCTTGGTCCACAACACCGCGATCGACTTTAGTGGTCGTAAGACATGTTCCACGGAAACCGAACATGAGGCCACTGTTACACCTGAAAGCCCCAAAAAACTGGGTATTGCACGATTGCACGATTGTATCAGACGGCCAAATGGAGACCTACAATAACACTCTTTCAAACTGTGTCCTTTGCTGAAGATGCTGTTGCACACTAGCTGTTGCACACTAGTACGTGGCATTCCCGCTCCTAGCTGAAGCTATTATCCCGCTTTACATTCGCTACTAGCTTTGGTAACAATCTAAACACGAGCAGCACTAATGCACTCTGGTGGCTGCTGTAGCTGGCACAGAGAATTGCGACGCTACTCATTTATTAACCCGCCGACGTTATTTGTGTGTGCAAAGATTTATATCCGTCTAGCGAACCGGAAATTCTTCGCGATTGCTAAATATGTATGGGAACTGCATATATAACCTAAACTCGCCGCTCTCCCCTCTCTGCCCCTTTCTTTGTCCATCTTCTCTTTGCCTCCCTCTCTTTGTGCATCGATTACTCTCAGCTCACCCTGCCTATCTCTTCCTACCCCATGTCTCTAACCACTCATTCTTCCCTCTTCTATGTCCATTTCCTCTCTCTCTCTCTCTCTCTCTCTCTCTCTCTCTCTCTCTCTCTACCCTCGAAACTTGTTTGTTGATATTGCGAGCGAAACCATGATTGGAAACAGAAGTCACTTAAAATCAATAAGCAAATCAATTGGGATCATTGGTTGACGGGATACGAGGTACCTCCAAGTGCCGTGTCCATGGGGATAGTAGCTTCGATTTCACTATTTCGCATCTTCGGCATTAAAAAATTTCGAATGATTCAAATTACGTTTTAGTATTCTATTCATAAGAAGATAAACCACAAACACATTCCCTGTTTTCCGTGAGACTAACGGCGAAGGAAAAAAAAAAACAGTACACTGTCGCGTATACGATTTTTGATCCAAATTATATGCAAGTAGAAGGAATATACATGTAACAAACAGCTTGTCTAATGCTCCAGAGTCCTTCCTAAAGTAAGTGGAACTGACTCCGACAAAGATACCGAGACCGCACATTTCCACAGCACAGCATTTCGTTCTCATAGACAGTTTTAACATAAAACCAGTACGTTAGCCTTTGAAAAACTACATAGCGTATGTCTGTCTGAACTATTATTACTGTATCCATTGAAGAATATGAAGTAAAGTGGTGAAGAACTTTTTGCTAACAATGTTTCTGCTTTGTGTATTAAATGTGTATTTGTGTATTATATATATATATATATATATATATATATATATATATATATATATATATATATATATACAAATATATAGTCTGTGCCCATCCAAGTGTTCATTAGAGTAACTCATAAAGGTCTGAAAAACAAATCGAAGAAGTTTTCGAGATTATTGTAACGATGTTTCCACTTTGTTTATTTCATATACATTTATAAATTATGTATATATGTCAACCAACTATTAATTAGAGTATTGGTATGAATTTGAAGTACTCGGTCAAGAATTTTTCATCTTGTTCGTAACAATGTTCGTGTTTACATATTACATACATATTTGTATGTTATATAAAAAATACGAAAGCTCTGTCTGTCAGAACGTTCATTCAAGTATTGTGCAATAATCTGAAGCAAAACACTCAAGAACTATTTCGGATTTTTTGCAACAACGTGTCGCTTTTACATACTACATATGTATTTATATATTACATAGATTAAAATAGATACTACGTCTGTCCACATGTTCGTTACACTATCACGAGTTTTCGAGATTTTCAATAACAACCCTTACGATATATATTTTCACACGATACTCTGATAACCGTTCTTTGTACCATATATATATATATATATATATATATATATATATATATATATATATATAAAACTTTCAATAACAACCCTTGGGTGGTTACTGAAAATTTCGAAAGCTCGTGATACTCCAACGAACATGTGGACAGAGAAAGTACGTATATATTGCGTGAAAATTGGTCTAGAACTTTTCGATATTTTTTGGTAAAACAGTGCTAAGAATTGACTGCCTTCATACAGTAGTATAGATCATGTGTTCTGGGTGCATCCTTGTTTTGTCAGGAAGTGATGGATCCAAAAGTCTGCATGAAATTTTGTAGCTACCAGGAAACGTGGTTATTGCAGGCTCTAATTTGGTTCTCCATGGAAACACAGGATATAAATTCACGACTAGTTCACCTTTCTAGTGGTCTTAACCGTCGCAAGAAACTGATTTACGTGCACTCAGCTGTGTAGTTTATCGATGTTCATTATGGCCTTTGATTTCTGGAAGCGATCGCTGTCCGGCGTTTTGACGCATGTGACCTAGAAAAACAAAGTGAATTTTCGGGGCCCCGCACCGTCACCTATGACCGCGTAATAATTGATCGACGTCGCTATTAGGTGAGGGTATAATGACGCATCAGTTGCGGACGGCGCCAATAATTTCGTAAATTAGCCGCGCGTCCCGTTTCATTTCCTAATAATTAAAGCGGACTGGAATCAGGTTGGGATTTTTCCATCTCGTTGGGCGTGTCGCGGCGCCGCACTGGCAAATTACGCCGGCCGGCCGGCAGCGCTGCCGCTGCTAACGAGGCGCACCAGCCGGCGCGCGTAATCAGCTGGCCCGGCCGGGTGAGCAGGAGCTGGCTGGCTGGCTGGCTGGATGGCTGGCTGACGCCGTGACGCCGGCGCCGAGCTCCAGCCAGCTCCTGCCCGCCACCGACAGGGCGCACGTGGCGCGCTACCAGCGCGATACAAACGTGTACAGCGAGTCGTGATTGTGGCCTAGTAATGCTCCCAGTGAACACACCACCATTTTAGCTTACAGTTAGCTTTAGTATACGTTGGCAGTTTATAGATTTTCTCACTTCTGTTGACTGACCGTAGGTCACTCTCTATTTAGTAACTGAACTCACAACACAAAAGGCCGGCCGGTGTGGCCGTGCGGCTGTAGGCGCTTCAGTCTGGAACCGCGTGACCACTACGGTCGCAGGTTCGAATCCTGCCTCGGGCACGGATGTGTGTGATATCCTTAGGTTACTTAGGCTTAATTAGTTCTAAGTTCTAGGCGACTTATGACCTCAGACGTTGAGTCGCATAGTGTCAGAGCCATTTGAACCATTTTGAACCACAACACAAAATGTTACACTGAGTGTAGTATCGCGTACAAAAAGTATAATAGGGCAGCGCAATGGCGGAGTTATCATTTGTACTCAAGTGATTCATTTGGAAAGGTGATTACGGGCGCATGACAGGAGTTATCAGACTTTGGAATGGTAGTTGATTATAGGCGATGTGTCATTCCATTTTGGAAATCCACGGGGACTTCAATATTCTGAGATGTACAACGTCAAGATGTTGTCGAGAATACCAATTTTCAGGCATTACCTCTCACTACAGAAAATGCAGTGGTCGATGGACTTCACTTAACAACCGAGAGCAGCGGCGTTTGCGTAGAGTTGTCAGTACTAACAGACAGGCAACAGTGGGTGATGTACTCGTAGAAATCAATGTGGAACCTACGACGAACGTATCGGTTAGGATAGTAAGGCGGAATTTGCCGTTGATGGGCTATGGCAGCAGACGACCGACTCGAGTGCCCGTGTTAACAGCACGATATCGTCTGCAGCGCCCCTCTTGGGGTCGTGAACTGGAAAACCATGGCCTGGTGCCGATTCCAATTGTTAAAGAGCTGATGATAGAGTTCGAGAGTGCCACAGACCCCACGACGCCAAGAAATCAATTTGTCAATAAGGCACTCTCTAAGTTAGTCGTGGTTGTGTAATCGTGTAGCCTGTGTTTACATGCAATATTTACATGCAACGGACTAGGTCATCTGGTAAAAATAAACGGATCATTGATTGGGAATGGTTACGTTCTGCTACCAGGAGATCATTTACTGCCATTCATTTACTTCATGTTGTCAGTCGACGACTGAATTCTTATGGATGACAATGCATCGTGTTACAGGCCACAATGGTTCACGATAGCTTTGAAGAACATTCCGGACAGTTCGAGTGACTGATTTGGCCATCCAGATCGCCGACCTGAATTCCATCGAATATTTATGGGACATAACCAAGAGGTACGTAGGTGCACAAAAGTCTTGCACCACCGACACTTTTGCAATTAGGGATGGCTAAGGAGGCAGCATGGCTCAATATTTCTGCTGGGGGCTCCTAAAGACTGGTTGAATCCATGCCACTTCGCGTTGCTGCACTACGATGGGTAAAAGGAGTTCCGGCACCATATTACGAGGTATCACATGACTTTTGTCACCTCAGTGTAGACACCCTGTCAAAAAATCGAACTCGTTGCTTTCGAACGCTGTGGATAGCGCAGAACTAGATACCAGGCCGCCATAGCACCTCCTACCACAAACGTATATCGTAGTAGTGCAGTTTAATGTCTGTACCACTCTTTTCTTTGGAGTCAGCTGTGAGATGCGTCATCTTCGAGACGAGGCAGAACAACAGAAAGGAGGTATCGTGTTAGAACGTGCCCGTGTCCACACAACCTGATTTGTTGGTACACCAATGCGAACCGCCCAGTCAGACTACATGGAATGGTGTATCAATGGTAAGACACGTAACACAGCGTAAGACTTGTGTTCATAAAAAATATACTAACCAACAGTTAACAGAGACGAGTGTTACACCTTGTCGGTAACAATAATTTTGGAATCCGACATGAATTGCTGCTGTCAGTAAACAAACATCCACCTGAAACAGTTTCCGAGCACTTGTTGCAGGGGAGAGTCCATGAACATTTCTAAGCTATAAATCTTCAATGCAGAACTTGATGGTAACCAACAATAAGAGTATAGCGCACATCTACATCTACATAAATACTCCGCAAGCCACTGCACGGCCCATGGCGGATAGTATGTTGTAGCACTACAAGTCATTTCCTAAACATAGCGAGGGGGAAATGACAGTCTATATGCCTCGGTAAGAGCACTAAGTTGTCTTATCTTGGTGGTCCCTATGCGAAATATACTTTGGCGGCAGTGGAATCGTTCTGCAGTCAACTACAAATGTCGATTCTTTACATTTTCTCAATGGTGTTTCATAAAAAGAATGTCGCCTTCGCTCTATAATTTCCTATCTGAGTTCACGAAGCACCTCTATAACACTCACATGTTGACTGAACCTACTGGTAACAAACCTAGCAGCAAATATCTAAATTGACTCCATATCTTCCATTAGTTGTATCTACTAGAGGGTCGCACACAATCTTGCAGTAATTAAATTTAAATTATCTACAATAATGATAGAAGCTCAAGAAATGAATTAAAATTTGTGCCATGGCCGGGACCTGAACCTGGGTCTCCTTGCTTACTAGACAGGTGTGCTGTACGCGATCTTTATTACAGATGCATCACACTTTCCTAAAATGTCCTAATAAAAAGACGTCGATCATTCGCCTTACCTACTACTGTCCTTACGTTGCATTTCATATCGCTTTAAAACATTCCGCCTCGATGTTTAATAGAAATCATCGTGTCAAACAGCAGTACTCTACTAATGCTGTACTTGAATACCGCAGGTTCGTTTTTCACATTCATCTGCATTAACGTACATTTGTAGCTCTATGGTTCGCGATTTTACTTCTTTCAAAGGATGAAAAGCGTCGAGTGCATCGACAGCATAATATCATGTTTAATGCTCTGGTGTTGAGGGTGTTCTTCAGACCAAAGATGTTTTTGTGGTGTTTTGAGAGTATTTTTCACGACGTGGCTTCAGTCCATTCTCGAAAGTTAGCGAGAACATGAAACAGGCTATCTGCTTCAACGTTGTGAATGAACAGATGCTGCCGTTTCTGCTGTACGTTAATGATGAGTAGGGTGCGAACAGCACCAGCTTTTCACGATAATAACAGCGATGTCCAAAGAGCTGCACACATACTTTCCTCGTTTCATGACGTCCACACATGCAGCTGCACTTCGGCTGGTCCACTTAATCAATTGCTCTTGATCCCACATAACATGTCTGCGATTATTTGAAACTATGGGTGACTCACAATCAGCATTATTGCAAGTTGGCACCACAACGGGACCGAATCATCAAAGTGTGTCTACAGCCGCATACCTGAAGAAACCTATGGCCTCATCTTCAACGTATTGAGCCCATTATCATTGTTAATTCTGTATGTCCAGTGTTGTCGACTACTACTGATGTGCGTCGTCATTTTGTTAATGTTGGGGTTGAAGTTGTATAGACATAGTAGACGTATAAAATGATACGTTTTCGCTTTTTGCCCAGTGCGTGTTCTGTACCTGTGACGGGGTGGGGAAGACGTTGAGCGCTAGAAACACACTCAGTCTGACAGATGCACAAGGCCAACGAATGTAATTCCTCTTTCTGCCACGCAAGGCAGTGACGGGTATTATCTCCGGTACAATTACCGTAGTCTCTTTTGTCTATTATTGAAGATTTTGTTACAAGTCCGAATATAACATGCGTTTTTAAACGTTTTTGTATACAGATGGTATCTGTGTATGTACGTTTGCTTTATTACACAGGCGAACGATGGAAAAACTTTCTTGCTGAAAACAGCTTATTCTTGTGTTTTTTAGGATGGGAATTCCAAATATGATAGTTAAAAACTGTATCACCCGCCATGTATTCACATTTTACAGTTAAATTGATTAAATTAAGCGATTTTTTTAAAGAATTTAATAGCTTTTATATAGTTAAAATAACTTAAAAAGGAGATGTAATGAATGTAGATGACGTTGGTAGCCCTGATGAAAAACATTTGCTCGCAAAAAAGGTCGATCTGTTTTTGTGTTAACAGATAGTGTTTTGTTTACTGTCAACCTAACCTCACTTTCCTGTTTAGTGTACATGTGCTCAGTACAATGTCTAATCGAGGTTGTAAAAACTCTACTGACAGTTTTTGTTATATTTGTGGTGAATTTGTTATTAAAAAGCATCAAAGAAACATTACAGATTTTGTGAGAAAGGTTTGTCTATCATATTTTGGATCTAAACATGGTGATCAACATAAATCTTGGGCGCCATATAGGGTATTTTATGTGTGTGTTGAAAATCTGAGAAAATGGTCCAAAAAGGAGAAACAAGCCTTTGATTTGCTGTTCCCATGATATAGAGGAAGCCAAGAAATCATTCCGATGATTGCTATTTTTGCAGTGTTGATATTAATGGTCATAATTCGAAAAATAAGAAGATAATAAGCTACCCTAACCTTCCTTCCGCCAGCCGAGCAGTAGGGCATGCTGTAGATTTGCCGGTTCCGGAACCAACAGATGATTTAAATTATTTTCCAGCAGAAGTATTTTCTGATGTACAATTTGATTTACATGAACCGGATGATGATGACTTCCATTGTAATACAGAAAGTCTAGAGCCCAAATTATTTACTCAGATCGAGCTTAACGATTCTGTTAGGGATCTGGGCTTAACGAAAGAAAAAGCTAAATTGCTTGGCTCTAGAACGAAAGAAAAGAACTTATTGGCAGTTGGAACGAGCTTAAACATGTATAGAAAGAGACAGCAGCAATTTTCAAAGTTTTTTTCAACAAGAACTTGATTTAGTGTGCTGCTGTTGGCCCCAAGTAGCTGAGTGGTCAGTGCGGCAGAATTTCAGTCCTACAGGCCTGGGTTCGATTCCCGGCTGGGTCGGAGATTTTCTCCGATTACGAACTGGGTGATGTGTTGTCCTAATCATCATCATTTCATCCCCATCGAAGTCGCCGAAGTGGCATCAAGTAGAAAGAATTGCACACGGCTGACGGTCTACCTGATGGGAAGCCCTAGTCACTCGACATTTACATTTAATGTACTGCTCAGACATTCCCAGTCTGATGAACGAGTTTTGTATTGAATGCAAAAAGGAAGACTGGAGGCTGTTTATTGATTCATCCAAAGCTAGTTTAGAGGCTGTTTTATTACACAATGGTAACATGTATGCATCTATACATGTTAACATTCTGTATGTATGAATGAAAGCTATGAAAACCTATAAATAGTGCTAAATAAAATAGGCTATTCTGCTCATGGTTGGATGATATGTGACGATCTAAAAGAAACATGCATGCTCCTTGGTCAGCAAGTTGGCTTTACCAAATTTCCACATTTCTTGTGTGAATGGGACATTAGGGCTAGGGATCAACACTGGTGCAGAAAGAACTGGCATGTGAGAGAGTCTTTATAACCCGGTGAGAAGAACATTCTTCGCAAATCCGTGTCGATCTATAAAACGTACTTCTACCACCTCTACGTATAAAGTTAGGCCAAATAAAACAGCTGGTAACGGCTTTGCCTAAAGAGGGACCATGTTTTAAGTATCTCTGCCAAACGTTTCCTCACCTTTCGGAAGCTAAACTAAAAGAAGGCGTTTTTGTCGCACCTGACATTAGAAAATTGATGTTTGATGTTAACTTTGAATCCACGATGACCATAAATGAGAAAGAAGCATGAGTATCATTCAAGCAAGTCGTTACAAAGTTCTCAGGACATGAGATAGGCTCAGAATATGTTTCTGTTATAGCTATAATGTTAAAGAAGCTTAAAACTTCAGAATGCTTAATGAGCCTGAACAGTCACGTTGATTACTTCCAAGACATTATGGGAGACGTTAGTGAGGAACAAGGAGAGCGTTTTTACCACTGACATTAAAGTGATGGAAAAACGCTACCAAGGCCGCTGGAACACCAACATGATGGAGGACTAGTGTTGGTCACTTCACCGAGAAGATCAGCAAGCGAGTCATGGAAGAAAAAGATACACAAGAAGCTTCAAAGAAAAAAAAGAAATAAAATACAAACGAATTCCAGCTGACAAGTGAAACCTCTATTATTACATATCATTGTTTCAAGCAGCTTACTGTAAATACAAGCCATGCTTATGTTGTAACAATGCGTTTCACTAATTTGCCCATTTACCGTGTAGCATAGGACTTTTATACTATATAGTAAAAAGAATATTGCTCAAAAACTACTGGTGATACGAGAAAACTACGGCTAGATTTTGATTCAGCTCATAAAAATCTATAAAGATCAGCTATAAAAGTAAAAAAAAGCGTTTCACAAAAAAGTTTTTCGTTGGCCTGTGATATCTGTAGAATCAGATGTAAAATTCCCCATGCTGTCATGCTTAAGAAGAAAGGGCTGGTAGGTTAAAATTAATCCTTGCAACTTTATCGAGAAGGAAGAAACAACTGAGGACAGGTAGCAGTATACAATTGAAAGTCGTCGTCCAGAGAAAGAATAAGTGTTGTTTCCTTGCGAATCTCGGTCGTCGACTTTTCGTGTTTGGAAATTACAGAATGAAAAATTAATTTATAGTCAAGAAAAAGACAGTAATAAGCGCATTTGATCCGGAGGGACGATTTGAAGAACTAATTAGAATGAAACAGTTCTCTGAAGGTTATCGCAGATCTAATGAAGTATTACTCATTTACATAACGAGTCATTAAATTCTACAACGAAGCATTGAGCTACTGAAGCTTCGACAGATAACGGGAGAAAGGCGGATGGAACGAGACAGAAGAACTAATATATACAAATTATTTATCAATAGAGGAAAAGCAGAAGATTAACACAAAGAATGAAGAATTCAAGACATTGGAATAAAAATAACTGTATGGGTTCACTCAAAGAAGTACACCGAACAATAGCAGTGATTGTATATGGAGAAGAAACGCTTCATGTTTTGACGGAGAGTGATGGAGAGATGGTAAACTACAGCGGACGAGTGGACTGTGTAAACGAAGAGTCTATTACGCAATCTTTATGCTAGAGAAAGAGATCTTGAACGGAGTAGTCATTATCAGATAATTTATTGTAAGGTCAAAGTACACGCTAGCTTAAAAGTGCAAGTTTAAAACAAGCTGGTGCCAATCAAATGAATTATTATGTGAGCGACCATCATCCTGATTATAAACTGGTGTATTCATGAATGAACCTAGCAAATTCCATTTAAATAACCTTTCTGAGGCAATTAAAGGAGTTTCAATAGCAGAACAGTGTAGGTACATTAGTTCACTTGCGAAATTTTAGCAACTTCCAGTTAGAGCGAAACATCTACCGTGCTGGGGTCAGAGATCTTCTTCCATCGGCGCCACTATTGGAGTCACGGATAAGAGGACAAACCCGTACATCTTTGATGACGCCACTTTTAAAACCAAAGAAAATCCCTCTGAAACTTGTTGACAGAACAAAATCGTTCTCTTTAGTGCATCATAGGGAAAGTTAAATATTTCTCGCTGTCACAGAGTTTACATTGTGGCTTAACTCAAGTAAGAAAAATCTGTTTGCTCGACTATTGAAAGACATATGCTAGACGCTATGAGATGCACTATTTAACTGTCGATAATCACTTTTCTGATTTATACCTCGTCGTTAGTGGCATCACTCTTTACTATTTAAAGACATCTCTCATACACCATGAGCTTCATTATTTTATTTGCCAAAACCGGTTTTCAGGTTTATAACTCATCATCAGTGACATCTGATACTGAGGAACAAACAACTGTATGAGTACAGATTTATATGGAATGGCAAATATACGTATGTAGAAGTAACATAAGTCTGCTTACATAATGTAGTTCTTTTCCAATGACGTGAAGTCGATTAATACCACAGGATGTGAAATACGTCCTGCAACATAGTACACAGTTTTCAATGTCAATAAACTTCACGAACAGTCGTAAGCTTTAAGATATTTTATTTTATTCTGAAAAGAAACAGTTCCGGCAATTCATTTTGCCATCTTCAGGCCCCCACACGCTTTTTTCAAATCAACGAACTTATCGTATGGCGCCATAAAACTGGATATCGTGCGTTCCAATCGTTATGCAGATGCTTTATACGAAGACGTGAGTTGGTTTGCTGTTCTTCCATTGTAATTTTATTTGAAAGTGGTTCGTCAGTTATCATAATCTCCGTTCTTCAAATGATACTCTTAGGCCGATTTTCTGCGAAATTTCTTAGAGCGATTTAACTTGTTGCCTGGTTCCTTGAACATTATTGGCCAAAAGGGCAAAATCGTCAGCAACTCACAACCAGGATGAAATATTCACTCCGCAGCGGAATGAGAGCTGATATCAAACTACCTGGCAAACTAAAACTGCTCGCCGGACCGCGACTCGAATTCGCCCGCGAAAGGAAAAACTCCCGAGTTTGAGTCTCAGTCCGGCATATAGTTTTAATCTGCTTCCAATTCTTATGTTCTCTGTGTTATCTTTGTAACATTATGCATTTCAATGTGCAGTTGAACAGTGCTGGTGATAGGCACTTTGTCTTATTCCTCTTTTTATGGGGAGTATTTCATAAATTCCGCCTCTATACTTCACCTTCAGTCTGGTGTTGATTAGAGGAAGTTTCTTTTGTTTCATTAGTTTTGTACAGAGTACCAGATTCCATAACATTTTTAATACTGGCGGTCTGTGGAGACAGCCATAACCCATCTTGAAATCTACAAATGCTATTGCCAGAGGTTTGTTCCGTTTCCTGTAATATGCCATAGTTAATTCTAAATTATGATGTGCTTTGCACAGATTCGCCATGGTCTGAAATCTGCCCAGCATTTCCTTAACACCTGTTGTAGTTGTTCCTTGTTCCATATAGGATATTGGATAAAATCTTGTGTGTGCGTTCGTGGAGAGAGATTTCTCTGGAGTTGTCCAGCTTGTTTTTATCCCCCTTCTTGTGGAATGGGCTGATGGTGGGCATGGCCTAATGTTCAGGAAATTTCCTAGTATCCAAATCTTTGTGAGAATCTTGTATAATGATTTCTTAACCTTGTCATTTGAATATTTTCACATTTCAACAATAAACTGATTTTTTTCGGCATGCCTGCTAATTTTTCGTCCCTCTTTCTACTTCTTGGAAAGTAGGAGGGCCTGGTTTGTTAGGATTGGTTTATATTTGGATACTTACGTTCATTTGCTAAAGTTATTTGGGTTCTTCACAGTTCGAATGTTTGTTAAATGCTTTCGTTGCGATTTCAGAATTTCCTTTGTTACTGCGTGCCGTTTTTCCATATTCATTTTCAGTGTTAGGGTACGGGCTCATAATTTGTTGTTGCTTCCCAAAGATTTTGTAGTAGTTCCTCGAATTGTTTTTGTGGTGATTATCTTCTATAGAGTTTATTATGCCTTTATGGAATGCTCTCTTTATTCTCATAATGTTTTGTTTGAATTTTTTCCTTGGTTTTAGAGGTCGCTGGCATTTTCTTTATGTGTTTGAAACTTTAATCATGCTTGGTATCTGTCCTTTTGAAATTCGTCATATTCTGGTGCTCACAATGCATGTTTTCTTCGCGGTATCAAGGTACTATATTCTCGGCTTGTTTCTTGAGAGGTAGTACCAGTTCTTCTAGACCATTTGTTAATTTAATGGTTTGTGTTGTTTGTTGGTATTTGTCATTTGTTATTGAATGATGTGGGTATACTTCCTTTTTGTTTTATTATTTTTTTCCAATTTTTTCTCTCTAATGAAATGAATTTAAATTTACTTTCAGAAAGTATCGTTCTGATTCATTGTCTCCTCCTCTCTATACTTTAACATTGTAGATTTCCTTACGAGGATTTTTGTCTATACATCCACGCTCTAGCTGCCACTTCCCCTTCCTATAGTGTGGATGTTTCAGTGTTTTACGTTTACCTGGCTTCCTCTTGAAGTATGTTAATTTAATTATAAGGTTGTGTTTTTTGCAGAATGCTACAAGACTTTGACCATTCTTGTTTGTAAATTTATGTGGCCTTCATTTTCCAATTACATCTTTACCTGCATTCCCTTTCCCAGTTGGATGTTGAAGTCTCCCAATAAGATTTCTACATTCCTTTTATTTATACCATTCACACTTTGTTCGAGAAGGAACCAAAATTTATTTACCTCTTCCTTTGTTTTTGTTGGAAACTATGTTTTCTTTTGTAGGAGGATGAACGTTTACTGTTGAGTAAGTTTCTTTCATTATTTTAAAAGTAAGAGTTGCAATTCTTGGTGATATAGCTTGAAAATTAGTTACTGAATCTGTTATTTTTCAGTTCAATATAAATCCTGCTCCAAATTGGGGACGTTACTTCAGGACCCTCTCTCTTGGTTTCCCATCATAAATTCTGTATTCCTGTTATTTCTTGGAGTCACGCTATTAAATTTTTTGTTTACGTAATTCACCTGCGTAATTCTTGAGATTTCCGGTCTTAAGTAGTAAGTTTCTGTTGTGTTTTGCTATATAATTTATTTGCTTAAGTACAAACTTCTTTTTGTGTGTTGATGTGCATTTGTTACAGCAATCACTCCGATTCGTTGCTGTATCGTGGGTGGCCACCCACCTCATTCGATGTAGCCTTTACCTGCCTTTTTGTGCCTGAGCATAGTATTCTTTACCTAAAAGACCTTTATGTATTTGACTTGGCTGGAGCAAACTCCGATAATCAACTACTGTTGTTAACAGTAGACGGTGTATTTTGTCTTCGAGAGATACATGTCACTGAAGTCCGCCGGAAAGCCGGTGAAGATCTCCCTATCCGCAACCTGGGTCACTGAGACGCGACTCCTCAGAGTATCTCCCCTCCTTCAACGACAGGGTAGTAGATTCACTGATATACACCCGATAAATCGAATAATGTGCTAATCTAATTTGGACTCGCTCTCTTGATTGGACATGTAAAATTTGGCTTTTAAATCATTTTGCTTGTCATGAGAAACAATCTGATGCTTTTTTATCGAGGGTGGGCGTCGTATTTAAGACACGATGAGTAAGATTTACAGGGATGCCTCCAGCTCTACGGAATTGGAAATACCTGTAGAACCACCAGGGAAAATGAGCCTGACGGGACATAAGAGACATCCTTTGTATGTGTGTGTTCAAGAATACCTTGAAGGTGACGATATCGTCTTTAGCAAAGCGTCGTACAATGGGACTACTAGAAAGTGGACGTCTCTTCTGCGATACTGCATACAGACTTGGCATGAATGTGGCCACTGAATATGATTGGTGACGAGAACGTAACTTCAAGAGGAGACCGAGCTACGGACGCCCATGTGCCATTACCGAAAGGAAAGACCGTCGTGTTCGGCGTAAGACTCTATCGCATCGCACTGCGTCTTCAGCAGCAATTTGAGCATTATTTGGCACCACAGTGACACTATGAACTGTTTGTTATAAATCGGTTAATTCAAGGACGCCCTGTAGCGTACACGTTACTGACCCCAAACAACCACAATTTGCGACATCTTGGTGTCAAGCGAGAACTCTGTGATATTTTCTGATGAAGTCTGGCTCTGCCTCGGTGCCAGTGATGATCGTGCTTTGATTAGAAGAAAGCCAGTTGAGGATCTGAACCAAAACTGGTTGTGCGCCAGAGGCACTGGATCTACATGTCGTGTTATGGTCCCCGGTGCCCACGCACCCCAACTGCAAATTTGTACATCAGTCTGGTGATTCGATCTGTTGTACTGCCATTCATAAACAGCATTCCAGAGGATGTTTTCCAACAGGATAACAGTTGCCCAAATATCGCTTATGAAACTCACCTTGCTCTAAAGAGTGTCGACATGTTGCCTTGGCCTACTCGATCCACAGTGCTGTCTCTAATCGATCACATATTGGACATCATCGGACTGCAACTTAACATCATCCACAACCAGCATTAATCGCCGCTTTGTTAACCGACCAAGTGCAACAGGCATGTAATTCAATCGCACTACGCATGCAAGTTTCTAGGTTTGCATTCAACATTCTGGCCTTTTTATCGATTATTAATGTACCAGCGTTTCACATCTGCAATGACGTATCTCACGCTTCCAATAACCAGTGATCTGGCAACGTTAATCACTTAAATATATTAATGCAGTACCGAAATTTCATTACCACCCAGTAATTTTGTTGGTGTTGCAACTTTTCTATCGTTACTGCATATATTACATGGATATGTAAGTATTTTAATCCTCTATGAGTCTTCAGTCCTCCTTGCGATTGAAAATGCGGTGGCAAATAAGCTGTGCAATGGCCTCATGTTATATAGCGTTGAGCTGCGTGTTTGGAACGTCGGTAATCAATATTTTAAAGTAGTATTACAGTATTAAAGTTTCATACAGCTGAAACCTTCCCGTTTCCTCTACATCTCTTTATTTTTGTTACGCAACTTTCCCTTCTACAATAACCTATGAAACCTTTCCTCAGGATTTCTATCACTTGCTTAATAATAACAAATGAAATGTTCCCTTTGAAATTTATTCTCTTTCTCAATCTTCCCATACAAATTTAATTGCTGCTTATTAAAAGTGATTTTCTGATAATTTCGACGAATCATAGAATGTGTCGTCGTCGTGGCCCTCAGTCGTTATCTGCAATAACCCAAACCTGTTCTTTCCCTTTTTTACTGTTACTGGATCGCCATCTGACTGCTACATCGAACTGTGACATGAATATACTTACTCTGGTTTACTATACTCTATTAACCGCTGGTGGGCTGTCATAATAGGTGGCTATATTTATTACCAATGCTGACGTAATTCTTTAATAGCAAAGCTGACGTTATTGTTTAATTAATTTGACTGAAGTTACGTAATTCATAGTTACACTTTTTCTTGACAACAATAAAATTTTTGCAAAGTTTTACGTTGATGGTTTTTGGGATGGATTATAATCAGGAATGCAACATTGCTGGCAAAAATTAATTATATTCTGAAAACGTTTGTTCAAATATTTACTGCTGGTAACGAAATGATTTTACAAACGTTCAAATGGGACTTACTTTTACAATAATCTTACAACTAGCATTGCGCAAACATACCTTCAGTAGTCTTGAGTTTCGCAAAGAAAATAATTCAATAATATTAGTTCCTCTTATGATAACAGTTAGTTGATGTCTCTGTACATCCGTTTATAATCTCTTGTAAATAATAGCTGGTGGATGGCAGGCACACCGCCCCTCTCAACCTATCGCTTCAGACCAGCTACTGCCTCGCTTCACTTCTTGCTTACTACTGACTTCCTACGAACGCAAAAGTGCCGTCTCTCCTGTCAACAATCCTTTCTGGTGCAGACAATCCCTGATACCATTACAAAATGTATCAATTCGCGGTCTTTCCCACTCTTTTCTTAAAATGTATCCATACGCGGTCTCTCCCGCCCTTTTTAAAATTATATCAATTAGCGGTCTTTCTTAGCAACTATACTTTGCTGCAGACATTCCCTGCTGCCACAATTTTTTTCCAGAATGACAAATATTAATTATTCCTACTTAATCCTATTAATAAAATATAAACATCTTTCATAAATTCTGGTCTGAAAAAGACAATAGGAATATACACGTCTTAAACAGCTTTCTGAACCTGTCAACAACAGATCAGCTGGGTATTTGTCCACGATGCTGTGAAAAAATGGAGTGATGATTTGATATATGCGTCATTGCATCTAACTTTTTCGTGAAGATGGTCTTTTCATTTTGACCTATTCTGATTTATCAGGTATAAGCTAAACGATATAGAATTTTACAGGTACTAAATTCACGTTGGGTTTGGCTACTCCACTTATCCGTGTGGGAAAAACGGATCGCTATGTTAAACGAGAAATTGTAATGGGCGCAACGTGAGAGCAGGCTAAAGAAGGTGATAATTCTGTTGCTTTAAAGCTGACTATAATGGTCTTCCGCCAAACCGGATTTGCCAGCAGAGCTTATCAAGCCTGCTAGCGCCGCAGAGCGATTACGAAGTAATCAAAAACTCATCGACAACCAACCGGATTCTCTACGTGCAAGCGTCGCTTCCACTGAAATTCAGAGCCCTAATTTACCGGAGTGGAGTGATGAACATAAGCAAATGTGAGGGCCCTGCTTTGTTTCTTGCTGGTCGGTTCATAGAGATCAACTGGACCGTGTGGTCCCACTACCTTACATTTGGCCCCGTTTGTGGCGCTTATAACGCAACGGAAGTAGTCGCCCTAATTTAAGTAGTGTAAATGACTTAAAACATTCTGGATTCCTCTTGATGTATATTGATTTAGATATAAGGTCGTATGTTCTGCGAAATGCCACATGCCTTGATAATACTTGTTTGTAAATTTATGTAGAATCGAGTTTTCAATTATATTTTTACATTTACTTCCTTTTCCCAGCTGGACGTCCTGAGTCAAACGGACGAAACTAAATTTTCTGTGCAGCTGAAAATCAATAAAAATGCACTTATATACCTGCCCTGAGCCTCTTCTCAAACCAGAAACGAGGAGCGAGAAAATTAAATAAACCTACTTAGTTTGGCATTGCGTTGTTGACCGTTGAATAACAAGCGCGTATACACCCAGAAATGCACATAGTTACTTGAAATAGATTGACGCGCTTAAGCAATGCAACTCGGCTAATATTATAAACAAACCAACATCAAACATGTGTATACCAATTGTCAAATTCGAATACCACGCGGGCAGCGGTTCTCTGCTAAGCGAAACAGCCTCATGATAGATTCAGGTGCACGCTATATAAAGGTGGGTTGCAAAGCTGTTCATTTGACGCAGTTACTTATTTGTTACGTGAGGACTCAGGATCTGCGAAACCTGGCACTCACAGTGAATGAATGAGAACAGGTGTGACTGCTATTTTACTTATGGCGGAAAAATAACAGGGATATTTATGTATTGATACTGTTACAATGACATTGTTGTCGTATATCAATTATTTACAATTTTAAGAGTGGAACAACATTTTATTTTAATGAAAAAGCAGCTAGACATTATATTTGTACCTGAGAGCCTGCGCCGTACCTCACTTACGATGGTATTGTTTCGTCGGTAACTCCTTTGCTGAAGGTGACTGTTATCTTGCTGTAAGTTTTGTTGATAAAAATATGGGAACGACGGTCGCAACACTGCAACACTTAGCTTGACACTTCACCACATTTCTTGGCATAAGTATTACAATGATTATCAGGTTGTCTAAGGTAAATTAAACACTTTATTCAATACAAGTGAGCACACACAATCTCCCACGAGATTTTTGATGAGGGATACCCATTTTCAGTTCACTTTCTCTACAGACATCACAGACAGATACAAGATGAATAAAAATACATTTAGATATTCACTAACCAATAGTACTACCAAAATGAATGAACTGACGTGGAGATGTTCTAGTATTGAGTAACTACTGCAGAGTGACACACTTTCACTCGATGCTAATTACATATTGTTCATTTTTGAGGAATACCGATCTCTATCGAAAGAGTGCATACCATGGACTCATTTAGATGGACAGACTACTTGAAGCATTCAAGTAAACAATCTCTATAAATGGGTATATACCAATCCCAAATAGTAAATGCCGTACAAAACGAAGGATTTTGCGGTGGCATTCATCGGAAGACCGTAGATAACATTTATTTAACTGATCTGCAAATTAACAGACCTCAGGCGACTTACTTTGTTTGTGTATTATTTGACTGTTCCAGGTATAAAGGTTCCTGTACTTAGGTCCCGCAGATTTTTGCTCACTTACTGCATTGTACTACTTCTGTTAACAACTGGTCTTGGGCCAAAAATATTCGCATGGCACAAAAGTGCAGTCGTTATGAAATGGAAGTCAAAAGAAATGAAAAGGCATTACGAATACTGTTAAGATGAAATACATTATTTGCCTTATTTCTGTTCGTAACATAAACATTGACAATGAGCGCCACTTACAGTCATTTACAAATAATGCTGCTAAAATAAAATTATTGGGCTGATGCGTAAGTTCATAGCGTTTTTCCATAAGTTTAATAAAAACAACCGAAACAAATACTAGAGAGTTTAGTCACCAATAACATGTTACCTTTCACTATTTACAGCAGTCTGTCAAAAATGGGGTAACTTTCCGATTCCGCGACTGTAAAAATCACGCTGTTTTAAGACGAAGAACCCATTGAGCCATGTTCGGAGAGCACTTTGATATTCTTTTTTTTTGCTTATTTTTATGCTTTATTTGTATTGAATATTGCCAATGAAAACACAACTCAAAAGGCAACAGTGTACATAAACGATCTCGATGAAGTTTGGCGCGTATGTAGAGTGGGCGAAATAATGTGATACTTATTTTTTTGTGCCCAATTTCACTTTTAAGGAGTAAAACCCACCCCGAAAGTAATTTAAAGTGAATGTATTCGAGAACTGTTTTTCATATAAACGTTCATATGTAAGAAACGTTACTGAAAATTATATAGTCAACTTTCTTAATAATTGAAATTTTGCAAAATATCCCACCACCATTACTTACGTTTGTAAACTGAAAACTTTTGTTACAACATAAATTCAAGATGGTTTCAAGCCACAGGCAATCAAGAGTAGTAAAACTGGATTCTGAAATACCATTTTTGTAAAATAAGCCTTACACATTGTACTGTTGGAGTATTTATGAAATACCTAATTAAAATATCTAAATTGTTATTCTAATTATTCATCTTATTTATATTCGTGTCTTTGTATATGTTTATGTTTTTAATTCTTTTTTGTTTTCAATCATGTTTTCTTTGTTTTTAAGTTACAGTTTCAGATTTGTGTATTTTGTTCGTTATTTGTTCCAAGAACATTACAAAAATGACTCTGTAAAGAAACGCTTATAACATAAAGTTTTTTATAAAATGCATATAAAATGAACGAAATTTCTCCATATAATATACACGAAGAAGTAGACAACATTTGAAAACGACGAAGGCAACATTTGAAAAGTGTGCGAATGACCTTTCTGAAAGCTGCTTTATCCACTACAGCAGTTTACTTTTAAAACTGATAACTGGTGTTAAAAATAGAGGCGATTAGTTCGTGTGTATCCTGTAAAGTTACACTGAAATTCTGTTGCTTATTAAGATCGGTTAGAAATGTGAGATCTAATATCCACTGGTCATCAAACTATTTTACTGGCTTTCTTTACATGTCCATGCTTAATGCAAAGTCTTTACGTAAGTTGGAAAAACGTTCTAAAACGACACCTCGACTCCACTAGCGTGCACTTTTCACAAACACGGCAAGTAGAGCAATATCGGACCCATCCACGCTTTCATCCAAAACCAAAGAGAAAAAATCTTTATTCTCGCCATCCATTTGCGTTTACACGTCGTTTGAAATTTCTTCTATGCGCTTGCAAACCGTTTCGAAAACCCGAAAAGTCGTTGGACACAAAATTGTTTCACCGTCGAACACACACTTTGACAAATTTTCCTTCGTTGAAGGGATGCACTGTTTTGGCTATTTTAAATGCTGTGTGATACCTCACTCACTAACATGGATCTCTTCCTGTGGATACGTTACAAGGAAGGGGCAAAATCGGGAGGAAACCACATAACGCTTTATAAATAAAAGAAACACTAACAAAATGACATATATCTGTATGAACTCTCCTCTTTTGGTCTCATGTATTTTAGCTCGAAAAGTTTGACCTAAGTGATCAAGAATTTCTCCTGAAGGAACTGAAAATCCTGCTTCGTGCTTTTTTATCTTTTTTCCCAAGTCGATATGAAAGTACTACAAATAGACACTGAGGGTCGGTTTGTGTTTCAATAAAAACGTGATCTTCTTCCCACTGTCGGTTGAAGCGTAAAGATTTGACTGATTTTCGTTTTGAGGATCGTAATTGGTCTCAGCTACTTTCTTCACACTAAATTTGTCCTACCACGAACGCCAAAAAGACTTCGATGGCAACAACATCAATTACACGAATTAAACAGCCCCGTCTTGCCGCGCGCTATCGACAACATTTCTGCCATTTTCAAGAGAAAAGTGCAGCATGAAAGTGATGTGCAAGGAAATTTAAAATCACGGTTTACAATGCAATTTCTTTTTCCCTCTCTTCCCCTTCTCTCTCTCTATCTCTCTCTCTCCCTCCCTCTCTCTCTCTCTCTCTCTCTCTCTCTCACACACACACACACACACACACACACACACACACACACACACTGTTAACACTAGCTTCACCATACCCACCAAACATAACCAACGCGAGAAGTTATGGATAGTGAAAATTAGCATTAACTGTCCGTTTTCTGATGACGGAAACAGCAGGATTCCACGCACAATTTAAGAAAAAATCTTCATCTCTATGTGCGAAGTTACTTGCTGATTTACTTTCCTTACTAACATTGTTCCAGCAGCTTGAAGGTCTTGCCTGATTCGGCGTGTTGTTATGTTCCATACAATGTTGAGCAATAGCCTGTTTACTGGACTGTTGTAAGCGTGTGTGCCGCTTATGCTCAGTGCACGGGTCCTCCACGATCTTGACTGTCTGACCAGCTTATGACATGCCACAACTGCAAGGAATACGATAGATACCCATCTTACATAAACGAAGATCATCCTTAACGGAACGTAGAAGGTCCCTAATTTTAGATGAAAGACGGAAAACACATTTCACAAAATACGACCAATATTATCGCAAATCCTCCCTGTGTAAGGTGGAAAGGGCGTACACCTTCGTACTAATTCGGTATTATAACCAATCAGCCAGTGCACGCTTGCTGGACAGCGCAAGGCACGTCTGATCTGTCATTCACTATACCCATTCTGACGAAAGGTGAACACTCAGGATCTGAAATGACGTTGGCCAAACGACAAGACTATCGTCTACATCGCTGAACCCAAAGTACGCAGCTTTCAAAGCCGCCGACACCAAGGCACTTTCTTCGAAGTATTACACAAATAAATAGGCAAAAATAAGTGACAACCAGCTTGCCATCGCAACTCTACCTGTCTGTTCATAGTACTGGCTATTGAATAAAAGTAAGTGGAAGTCGACACATGTCGAAATCGGTTTGTTAATTCAAAATCGTCACGAATCAAACAGAGGAACACTAGTGAAGATGGAGACCACATCAATATCAGAGTAATTCAAACGCGTTTCCACTGACCTATATAAGGAATAGCCCGAGTTCTTGATATGTTCCTCACAACGACCTGTTGTGGGCTAAACATAGCAGAAAAGTGTTTTGCTACATGATGTATCGGAGCACCATCGTTACTCACAATCGGACGCAGTGAAGCCCCGTCTTTCTGGATCTTCAGAAGGCTGTATAACAGGGGGTGCAGGAGAATCAGCAGTAATATTCTTGATAGTCTCCTGTGGCAAGGAACTTTTCTTTAGTCTTTCTCTCAACACGCTGGTCCAGAACCACTGTAGAATTTCCATTGTCCGCAGGTAAAAAATATCCACATCAACTGTAAGAAACCGTGAAGCAGCCCTATCTGCTGCTGCTATATTTCACTTGTGTGAACGTGCCCCAATCAACACACGGTATGCAACCCTCCAACCTCCTCTGAAGCTTCAGGAGGTGGTTTAAAAACAGCTTGTTCGACAGAAATAATAGAATCAGCCACTGGCAAACACTTGGGGTCAGTGCAGAATTTAAACTTTTCCTTCGCACGGAAAGGCTGCGTCGTCAAAACGTTTCTCCGCGAGATTTATCACAAACTGACGGTGTGTAGTATTAGACTCCAATCCAAATGTCGAGCAGTTACAGAATGAAATTCCAGTCTGACTGCAACCGTTAAGCACTGCTCAGCCAATTCCAAGGAAAAGCAGACTTTTTGAGGTCTCGCTTTCCGAAATTTCATTGCAAACCGAGCTTTAAAATTCCCTTGCACTGCGCTTTTCCTGCTGCAGTTTTCTCTTGAAAATGGCGAGGTGGTCTCCTGAGGAATACCGTCTGTTTTCGACGACTTCACCCTGATGCAAATTGGTACGTTATCTGAACATTGCATAGGCCGGTAGAAACTCATGTGTCACTCCGACAGCATACACACTTACTCTCCAAAAATTGTATTTTCGGAACAAGCTTCATTACACATGGATGTGTGTCGCTTAAAAGCTTCTTCAATTTATGTTGTAACAAAAGATTTCATTTTTCAACATTAATTAATGGTGATTAGGCACTTTTCAAAACTTCAAATTATTACAAAAGTTGATTATACGGTTTTCAGGAACGTTCGTTGTATATCAACGTTTATATAAAAAAAAAGTTTTTCTGTATCAGAGTTTCGAAGATATTCCCTCTAAACCTGGTATTCCAAATTGTCCTTCTAGCGTTTTTTTATCCATTGAAGACCTTTACATGTAAACTCGATAAAAATAGAGGAAACTGATATTTCAACTCGCGAATATCGATGTCGGTGAGTAACAGATTCCAAATCATCCCTATAATTTACAAAGTCAACTAAGATGTTTCTCATGTCTAGAGAACCAGCAAATGTGTCTTCCACTGTTTTTCACCTGCTAGAAGTACACACCACAATCGATCTTCCCTCAACTAAATAAAGGCGCGAAATGTGCAGAAGCACTCAAGCGGACGATTTACATGGGAGGAAATAATGGCCCACTGCAGACACAAATCCGTATTGAATCTTCTCATATTTCCACGTGATCACGAAATCTGTCCACCACGTACTAAGAATTAGTTCGCTATTTGTCAGTGTAGAGGACGGCATGGTTAAATCATTTACATTACTGCACCCCAAAAGGCCTCTCCATTCGTACAGCTCCTACCGTTAGCTGGAAACGTGAATCATTCCCCCCACAGTCACCGGCGCTGCACGGCAAGCACGCATAGGCAGAATCGTCATCATAGGAAGCCGGCCACAGATATATTTTATCACTTTACTTACAACTAAATATTATGATCACGATCTCAATTGTATGACATTTGTCAATGAGTGAAGTATCGGAAATACACTCTACTGGTGGCTGTGGTGCTGGAAATAGAAATATCTGTACCATTCTTGTGATTCGTCATACTTTTTCCTTTGCTGTCACGATATTCCAAGTCAAATCCAGACCTTCCTTACGACTGGACATAGTCATTTCCTTTGCACATTTTGGAACACACACACACTCACACACACACACACACACACACACACACACACACACACACACACAATACACACACACACACACACACACACACACACACACACACACTTGATGGCCTGATGCTCAAGGTGAACCTATCAGCCATCCCCTACTAATAATTATAATACTTGGCCAATAACTGACTGCCGGTGATGTGAAACAATAGTGACCGAAAATCAGCATTTGGTGGACATGTCTCATAAGTTTTCTGTGCGAGTAGTACCATGTGTCTTAGAAAGAGACACATAATTGTGTTACAGACTGCCAGATGTTAAAAAACGTGACCATATTATTATCACAAGCGGTCTTCGTTCTACAGGTGCACACAAGTATTCATATTGAAACCTATACTGGATTTATAAATCTACATATGGCACTACCTCCGAATGAACTGGTTTTTCTAGACAAATACCGTGACTCTAAATATAGACGGTGATATCAGGAGTGTGTATCATCAGAGCAGCAATGCAGTTACACGTAGCCCACAATGCAGCCGCGTGATAAAATCACTGAATTTTGAAAGTGATTCGGCTAAAGAACGTGGTATGAAACCGGTATTTGCAACGCTGTCATTTCACCGCTAGATATTTCTCCAGTATTATTAACGCGTTCTGTCTGATGCCATTTCAGCGGTTCTACGATATATCCATTGGGCTACAGGCGAAGGTTGATTCAGAAAGATCACAAACAGTAGATGGTGTGCTGACTGAGGTCGTAAGAAATATATACTAGCTTTTCATATCCCTAGGGTTATGCTCTCCGGTAGAAGTGCTGTCTGGAATTTGGAGTCAAATCTTTCCATTCAACCACATACCTGCGTTGGATCCTACGGGGAAGTCCTTTAATGATTACAGCCACTAGTGAATCATGTTTCTGGTACTCTCATATCCTAAAAAAAGTCACCCTTTCCAAATGCGTGAGCTACAGAAAAATTTTAGGTAGTCCCTATGTCTCTGGCAATTGCTGCCATTTCTGCAGCTTTGGGCATGTGAACGTTCCAATTTAAGTAGGAACTGAGCAGATGTCGGAGATAGCTGCATGTACCACCTTCTGTAAGCCGTGTAGAAACAGAGAGACCTGAGTTAGCGCGACAGGAATGTGTTTTGACCCTTTGTTAGAAATGGGAACATGTTGTAGCTCCACCAACAATGTACAATGTGTAAGGTCAGCGCCAAACGAAGCCTGCTCCTGCAACACCAGGTAGTACAAAAGAGTACGGAAACTGGGAGAAGAACGAGGATTTTGCTACTTCATTGTCGTATGTCCCGAAACTACATTCAAGTCCTGCTGTCCGAAGCAGATCCATGTCCCTCAGGACCCATTCACGTCTATCACCCATCACGCTATCTTCGTTATTCTATAGCATCCAACAGTAGAAAATTACGAAGTATAAGTGCTCCTCTAACTTCATCTGATAGAGAACTCGATAAGATTTTTATCGCATCTCTCTCCTCCTATATATCGAAAACAAATACCATCTATGTGCCATCATCGAGCAGATGTGATGATCCTATTAAATATACAGCTATTGATCCGGACCAGTATAAAGTTACATCGCCTTTACTGTAGGAGGATGACAGCATCCCACAAACTATACTATAAGTCGAAGAGTCCCTCCCTGTGTCCCTGTGTTGTTGTTTGAAACAGTTTTTTTCTGCTGTAACACGTTTGGTACACTTCCATACATTTTGGTTTTTCCGCCATGACTTAAAGGTCTGTGTCAAGTTCTAAACTGACATTAACATGTTCTGATTCATTGCTTCTCACAGAAAACTAGATGTTGCAGGGTATAAGTAATTGTTGTTACTGCTGCTACCATAACACACCACACACACACTGGACGATTTTGAATAAAAGACAGTTACAACATAAGGAAACTGGAAGAGTTTGGCAGCGTTGTGGAGAGTTTCCCAACTGCTGTCTGAAGGTGACTGACGACCTCTACATTTAAACTCGTCTGTCACAATGATAGAATATCTGATGGCTCTGCATTCCATTTCGAATGATTCTTCGTAATGGAGTCAAGTTCGCAATCACTGTTTCGGTGCTAGCCTCCCCAGAAGGTGTCGCCCTCCATCAGAACTCTTTCTCCAACTCAAACAAGGGATGTCAGTCAATCATGATGGACGGGATGCAAAAGACACCGTCGACGCACCGTAATAATAAGCATCACAGTTGATATTGCGAACAACGTTGGCAATTTTACAGTAATTGCAACACCGACCAGTGATGTGACAGTATGTTACCAAATTTCAGTATCGTACCTAAACCGCCCCTTCTCTACTTTGCGAGTATCATTGGGAATGTAGAGAGATGATTGTGCAGTATGTCCATTCATTGTTAATTCTCGAACACATACATCATCAAAGTATACTAGACAACACTCTACATATTTCTAGCACCTTGAGCATAGTGCATAATTTACGATCTATCTCTATGCGGATGGGAGTCACAGAGCGATCTCGCAGTTTTAGGATAAAATTAGAGACTGAAAGTCCCCCTCACACTGTCTTTGACCAGCCCGCCTTGCTGCACTGTTACCGACTTAATCTGCAGCCGACCAGAAGTAGACCACTATATTCTGCATCTCATCATTGAATGGAGCTAGACGAGTCCTCGCCCATCCAAGTACACAATTTTTCTCCAGATGCGCCCATGTCGAGGAGGTTAACACTCCTTACCGGTGTGTAGTAACACATTTGAAAGTGTTGTGGTGTAATAGCAGATGTTCAAGAACAACAAGAAACGGCTGGTTTTTGTGCATGTTGGAGCTCCAGACAGATGGAGTTCAAGGCATTGTTATGTAAATCAACCACGCTATCAACTTTAAAGTACTGCTTTACAGCCTGGTATCAGTGCCTGGAAGTTATGGGTAGGAGAGAACATGAACACACGCACTCCTATGGCTACGATTTCCCGCACTTAAAACAGGCTTTAATGTAAGATCGCTACAGTTTCAGACCTATTTGTCATATGGAATGTAACAGTGTTAATATTCCAATGCATGAAATATATTTCCAGCGCATAACATATATCCTTCCTCCCGGTTTCTCTACGATAAACTTTGGTAATGAACCGTAAAATGGAAACACTGCTTCCTTAAAATGTCGATTCTATGTGATACGTGCACAATATAGCTTTCCAGAGATGTATAGCTTCCATTGCTTACATTCGATCACAGTTCAGAAATTATGCTATGCCCACCTGAGTTCTATATAAAATGAAAGTTATTAACGGAGAATATCTCTTAAAAGGAAACAGATAAACGCATAGCACCGGCGTTTGACATGTGAAATTAAATGCCATGCCGCCACTAACTCTGTAAACAAGACATCTGTCAAGCAAATGTATTCATGGGGTTTGCAGTGCCTCACAGGTGAATGGAGTACATTGCATAAATCACAGCTCGTTTAGAGGAATATGTCACATTTCATTACACATGAGATGGAAGTCGACTGATGACTGAGAGGTTTACTGTTAACAATCGCAAGTAGACACTGCTCTAAGACCCACACAGAACACGCAGTTGTATACAAGTGAATGCTGGCTATCTCGCACAACTGATGCATCCTGACAGAACATCGGGAAAAATGGTCAAATGACCTGCTGCAACTTCTCTCCCTCTCTCTCTCTCTCTCTCTCTCTCTCTCTCTAGAATGTATCACCAGTCTACCATTAAATCGTACCTCGTTACAACTCCTTCTCAACCAACCACTCCATCCACGCTATGTCATCCTTCGCAGATGCAAGTAAGTCTAGAGGCACATGAGTCTCTGCTTTTCCAGGAAAGCATCGAAGACACCTGTCAACCCACGTGTATCACTATTACCTCAGTAGACATACAGCAGAATGCTGCCTTGACAAAAAAAAAAAAATACTGTTTCCCTGGTTCCTGGTGCTTTCATGTCAACATTTTCTTGTATTCCTCTTACTGTCGCATACTCGTTCCAAAGTACACGATTTCTTCTGCATCAACCATGGACACAAACGTAAATCCTCAATTTCCCCACATATCTGTGTGTTTTCTTTCAATTTATACGTATTTTCCACAGTTTTATCGATTTTTGTATGTCACTTCTACCCATGCGATCTTGGCACGATGTCTCTTCTCGCGTTCTAAAATTGTTTGTAAATGTAGTACAGCTGCCAACACCTAGCCCAAATGCACTGATCGAGAGGCGTAGTATAGCACTGTACTCGATTGCATCCAGTCGCCTCCACCCCATATATTCCACAATTGCAACGCATTTCCTCTGTTTTCTGCATGTCCGTGTACATGCATGTGTCGCCAGTAGGATATGACAGTGCCAGAAAGTTGATTCACTAGTGGCTGCAATCATTAAAGGATTTCTCCATAATATTCAATGCAGATATGTAGTTGAATGGAAAGACTTGACTCAAAATCCCAGACAGCATTTCTAATGGAGAGGGTAACAGTAGAGATCTTAAAAGTTAGTGTACATTTCTTAGAAACTCAATCATCACACCATCTACTGTTTGTAATTCTTCTCAATCAACCTTCGCCTATAGCCCAATGGGTATACAGCAGAACCGCTGAGATTGCAATGAGACAGAGTGCATTACAAATACTGGAGAAATACGTAGTGGCAGCATGAGGGAGTTGCAAGTACCAGTTTCATACCATGTTCCTTAGTTTCATACCATGTTCCTTAGCTGAACCACTTTCAAAATTGCCGGCCGCGGTGGTCTAGTGGTTCTAGGCGCGCAGTCCGGAACCGCGGGACTGCTACGGTCGCAGGTTCCAATCCTGCCTCGGGCATGGATGTGTGTGATGTCCTTAGGTTAGTTAGGTTTAAGTGGTTCTAAGTTCTAGGGGACTGATGACCAAGAAAGAAACTATGGAATCTACCGACATGACGACAGACGATATGATCGTAACGACAGACCTGAATTGCATCAGAACTGGCGGGATTTAAACAGGGCACGGCCCTCTCGACAAGGTGAATTTGTAGAAGTTAGGTCTCCAAACCCCAATAACGACGCGCGCCAACAAAGAGACAATAGGCAATGACTCATACCGCTGGCAGCCACAAAACGTACGTATGAAACTAACGACGCAGCTGCCGTAGCTAGTAATTACGTAAAAATGGAAGATATTAGGGACATCTTACTCCAAGAATACGACGTAAAACATAACAACATTGCATATCCTGTGATTCACATTACAGTAAATGACGTAAAATTTACGGCAGTACTTGACTCTGGCAGTCCCATTTCAGTAATTAGTGAAACAGCCTTTAGCAAATGCAACAAATCGAACGATTGCCCCACACTTCCGTTATGTAAGATTAAATTACAAGGTGCAATCTTTGGAAAAAGTGTAGATGTACGCCAACAAGCCAACTTAGAATTCTTTTGTCAAAGCCACAGCTTCTCTATGAACTTTCTTATTGTTCCATTATTGTCGACGAAAATTATACTGGGAGCAGACTTTTTGAATGAATACAAAGTAATCTTAAGCTTTCACGATGCTGAAATAAGTTTAGAAAAAGAAGGTAAGTCAGTAGCTTTGAAATTTGAAGATTGGCTCTCAAACCACGACGAAGAAATTAATCGGCTTTACCTCCTGTTAGACAACAGTTCGGAATTTTCGACGGAACTTGACACTAACAATCACTCTGCAAGTACTGACAGGGATGATATCGACGGCGCATTTGATACTAATGAGTTAATTCAGAATAAAATTCAAACAATTGAGAATTGTATTGACACTGATAGGGAGGACCTTTTTGAGATTTTACAAGCACATTCCACAGTTTTTACTCACAAAACAGGAACAATCAAGGGATTTCAATACCAATTTCGTGTTCGTGAGCATACTAAATTTTGTGTTTGACCATACGTAATTCCGGCGCATTATAGGGACCGTGTTAGAACAGAAGTACAATCTATGCTTGACGAGGGCATTATTGAGCCTGCAGTAAGCTCATACAACAATCCATTACATGATGTTGAGAAGAAAAATGGATCGATCAGGCTTGTCTTACATTCGAGATAAATCAATACTATCATCATTCCTGAAACAGACAGGCCGCAAGTGTTGGAAGAACTTCTTCAAAATTTTAATGGAGTAAAAGTGTTGTCTTACATTGATCTCAGATCCAGCTTTTTATCAGATCGAACTTCATCCAGAATGTAGAAAATACACAGCTTTCCTTTGATTCGGCGTTTGTTATCAGTTTCGGAAACTTCCTTTTGGTTTGAACATTTCTTCGGCAGCATTCATTTGCGGGCTGAATTCCATATTACCTGAGTTCTTAAACCGTCACATCACCTTATATGTGGACGATATTCTAATAGCAGAAGCTTCATGGGAACAACATAATCGCATCCTCAACAGTTTGTTACGTATTTTTGCAGAATCTGGAATTACAGTTAACCTGGAAAAGTCTGAATTCAGTAGGTCAAAGGTGAGGTTCTTGGGACATATTATTTCTTCTGAAGGCATTCAGCCGGATCCTGAAAAGTTAGAAGCAATCAGAGCCATTCCAGTTCCATCCACAAAAAGACAAGTCCGCAGTTTTCTAGGTCTCGTAAATTTTTACCGTCGTTTTCTGAATATGCAAATTCTAGTTACACCAAAACTTTGTTCTCTCACTGGAAAAAATACTATTTGGAACTGGGACGAACAAGCACAGTTGGAATTCAATTCTTTGAAAGAATCGCTACTTAACACGCCAAGACTAGCTCATCCAGATCTGTCACAAGATTTCTGCCTTAGCACGGATTCTTCTAAAGTCGGTCTTGGTACCCATTTATTTCAAGAAGCCACAGAAAATGACACTACTGTTCAGAAAACCATTGCTTTTGCTAGCCGAGTGCTAACAAAATCTGAAAAAAATTATTCCGTTACTGAATTAGAAGCTTTAGCTATCGTTTGGGCATTTAACAAATTCCGTTTATTTCTTTCTGGTAAGCACGTAAAAGTATACAGTCATCATCATGCATTACAATTTCTTATGCCTTCAAAATTAAATCATGACAGGTTAAAACGTTGGGCATTGTTTCTGCAAGAATTCCACTTCACAATAGTCTACATTCCCGGCAAGGAGAACATTGTTGCGGACGCACTGTCACGCGCACCGGCTGGGCTTGAGAAAAGTAACACAGAAGGCAACCTCGAGAAAAATTTCAGTATTCTTTACATTCAGAAAGTCGCCTTTGAAAACTTCATCACCACATCTTTAAAGGACATTGCTCATGAACAAGATAAAGATCCGATTTGGAAAGACATCAAAAGTAAATGGCACGAAAAGCCGCACACTCAGATTCGGCCTTATTATCTGGTTAGAAACAACATACTGTTCAAACGCTGCACTGTTGATGACAAGGTATGGGTACTTTGCATTCCTGACAATTTTGTTAATAAGCTCATTTGGTACATTCATTTCAGCTATGCACATTTTGGTCCACGAAAATGTTATCATATTCTTCGGACGACTTGTTATTTTAACAATATGGAAAAGGGAATTTGAAGAGTCTTGTCTATTTGTAAACTTTGTCAAAAGGCAAAACCATCTACTATCTCACATCGTGCTCCGTTGTTTCCTATTATTCCTTCTAAATTAAAAGAATTTGCTGCTGTTGATTTCTTGGGACCCCTTGTCAGAACATCGAATGGATTTTCGTATGTTCTAGTCGCTGTTGAACTTACTTCAAAATTTGTTTCTTTCACTCCGTTACGTAAAGCCACTGGACGGTCTGTAACCAACGCCTTTATTAAAAATTTCTTACGTGAAGTTGGCCACGTTGCTAAAGTCATTTCAGATAATGGACCGCAGTTCAGATCTGCTGTTTGGTCACACATGCATCGGAATCATAAAATCAAATCTGTTTTTTATTTCATTGTACTCACCACATTGTAACCTTTCTGAAAGGATTATGAAAGAAATCAATAAACTTTGCAGACTTTATTGTCACAGAAAGCACCAGCATTGGGACAGATATTTACACTTATTTCAAAATGTGCTGAATGAAATGCCTCATGATTCCACTGCTTTACCACCTACTCTTGTACTGAAGAATGAAGAACCACCGAACAGAAGCAGAGAGCTTGTACCTTTCCCGAATACACGTAAACTTCGACACAAGGACATAATTGATTTGGCTATTAAGAATATAAAATCTGCAGCAGACAAAAGGAGAAAACTACAAGGAAAAGCAAATGCAAAGAAATTATACATTGGTCAGAAAGTTCTCATTAAAGCTCATTCATTATCACATAAGAAGAAACACTTGAGTCACAAATTCTTTCTAGTTTACAATGGACCTTACAGAATCCGACGAATACGACATGATAATTGCGTTGAAGTTGAAACTCTGCGTACTAGGAAGAGTAAAGGATTGCACCACATTTCACATGTAAAACCGTTTATTGAAAGATAATCTGCTTTTTAACTTTGTCTTTGCCATATAACTTTTCACGTTACATTACTTGTCAGACAGAATCTGTTAACATGCAACAATGTTTGAAGTTAAATATCCAGTCAAGAACCGAGAGAACTTATTGAAACAGAAATTACGAATACATTGTTATAGTGAACAGACGTTACAGTGTTGTTGTGTGTGTACATTCTTGCTTGTTAGTTGCACGATTACGTAATGACTATAAGGCTTACATACATATAACATATAATGGTACTGCTAATGAGATTTTAATGCAACATTTTGGTTTACTTGAAAATACATTCTGGATTTAAAGTACTTTCTGTGAGATACCAGACGACACAGTGGTTAGTTTATGTGACAACTACACGGTTTTATCACGACGCTACTAATGAGTGACAATTTACAATGTTGCTTTTGCCATGTTTCTGTTTTATATCTGCACAGTTTTTCTGCATTATTCTGGAAAGTAAAACATGTTTTAGTAGTAACTTTTGTGGTATAGCAACAATGAGACAGCCTTTTTCGTGGCACAACAATACGTTACTGTACAGTACTTTCTTCATCACGCCAATAAGCATAATAATTACGATATCTATACGCAAAGCATTTCACTTTTGTTTATCATGAGGTAAGTACATTGATTTCTGCAGAACTTAGCTTTCGGAGGACGATAACTACGACACTTCCACAGAGATTATGTTGCAACAAGATGCACAGTTTAGCGCTACAGTACACGTATTTGAGTGATTAATTTTATACTTAAAACATTTATTTTCAAAGATTTTTGAATTACAAAGAAAGTTTTCCGTGACACATTTCATTCCATTGCTGTAATCTGTAACACCTGAGGGTATAATTACATTAATCCTTAGGGGGGTACACGCTTACTTTGTGTACCATGTGTGTGGCAAGCACAAGGAGCCCTAGCTAATATGGTATTTGCTTATACAACTTTACACATCGGTACCATATCTCTCCAACACAGAATTACACAGCTACCCGATTATTTAACAGAGAAACAAACATTTTTTTACTACAACAGTGACACATGTTTACGCAATTACACAGTCGGGTAACTTCACACTTCTATCATATTTTGGATCTAAACATGGTGATCAACATAAATCTTGGGCGCCATATAGGGTATTTTATGTGTGTGTTGAAAATCTGAGAAAATGGTCCAAAAAGGAGAAACAAGCCTTTGATTTGCTGTTCCCATGATATAGAGGAAGCCAAGAAATCATTCCGATGATTGCTACTTTTGCAGTGTTGATATTAATGGTCATAATTCGAAAAATAAGAAGATAATAAGCTACCCTAACCTTCCTTCCGCCAGCCGAGCAGTAGGGCATGCTGTAGATTTGCCGGTTCCGGAACCAACAGATGATTTAAATTATTTTCCAGCAGAAGTATTTTCTGATGTACAATTTGATTTACATGAACCGGATGATGATGACTTCCATTGTAATACAGAAAGTCTAGAGCCCAAATTATTTACTCAGACCGAGCTTAACGATTCTGTTAGGGATCTGGGCTTAACGAAAGAAAAAGCTAAATTGCTTGGCTCTAGATCGAAAGAAAAGAACTTATTGGCAGTTGGAACGAGCTTAAACATGTATAGAAAGAGACAGCAGCAATTTTCAAAGTTTTTTTCAACAAGAACTTGATTTAGTGTGCTGCTGTTGGCCCCAAGTAGCTGAGTGGTCAGTGCAGCAGAATTTCAGTCCTACAGGCCTGGGTTCGATTCCCGGCTGGGTCGGAGATTTTCTCCGATTACGAACTGGGTGATGTGTTGTCTTAATCATCATCATTTCATCCCCATCGAAGTCGCCGAAGTGGCATCAAGTAGAAAGAATTGCACACGGCTGACGGTCTACCTGATGGGAAGCCCTAGTCACTCGACATTTACATTTAATGTACTGCTCAGACATTCCCAGTCTGATGAACGAGTTTTGTATTGAATGCAAAAAGGAAGACTGGAGGCTGTTTATTGATTCATCCAAAGCTAGTTTAGAGGCTGTTTTATTACACAATGGTAACATGTATGCATCTATACATGTTAACATTCTGTATGTATGAAGTAGAGCTATGAAAACCTATAAATAGTGCTAAATAAAATAGGCTATTCTGCTCATGGTTGGATGATATGTGACGATCTAAAAGAAACATGCATGCTCCTTGGTCAGCAAGTTGGCTTTACCAAATTTCCACATTTCTTGTGTGAATGGGACAGTGGGGCTAGGGATCAACACTGGTGCAAAAAGAACTGGCATGTGAGAGAGTCTTTATAACCCGGTGAGAAGAACATTCTTCGCAAATCCGTGTCGATCTGTAAAACGTACTTCTACCACCTCTACGTATAAAGTTAGGCCAAATAAAACAGCTGGTAACGGCTTTGCCTAAAGAGGGACCATGTTTTAAGTATCTCTGCCAAACGTTTCCTCACCTTTCGGAAGCTAAACTAAAAGAAGGCGTTTTTGTCGGACCTGACATTAGAAAATTGATGTTTGATGTTAACTTTGAATCCACGATGACCATAAATGAGAAAGAAGCATGAGTATCATTCAAGCAAGTCGTTACAAAGTTCTCAGGACATGAGATAGACTCAGAATATGTTTCTGTTATAGTTATAATGTTAAAGAAGCTTAAAACTTCAGAATGCTTAATGAGCCTGAACAGTCACGTTGATTACTTCCAAGACATTATGGGAGACGTTAGTGAGGAGCAAGGAGAGCGTTTTTACCACTGACATTAAAGTGATGGAAAAACGCTACCAAGGCCGCTGGAACACCAACATGATGGAGGACTAGTGTTGGTCACTTCACCGAGAAGATCAGCAAGCGAGTCATGGAAGAAAAAGATACACAAGAAGCTTCAAAGAAAAAAAAGAAATAAAATACAAACGAATTCCAGCTGACAAGTGAAACCTCTATTATTACATATCATTGTTTCAAGCAGCTTACTGTAAATACAAGCCATGCTTATGTTGTAACAATGCGTTTCACTAATTTGCCCATTTACCATGTAGCATAGGACTTTTATACTATATAGTAAAAAGAATATTGCTCAAAAACTACTGGTGATACGAGAAAACTACGGTTAGATTTTGATTCAGCTCATAAAAATCTATAAAGATCAGCTATAAAAGTAAAAAAAAGCGTTTAAAAAAAAAGTTTTTCGTTGGCCTGTGATATCTGTAGAATCAGATGTAAAATTCCCCATGCTGTCATGCTTAAGAAGAAAGGGCTGGTAGGTTAAAATTAATCCTTGCAACTTTATCGAGAAGGAAGAAACAACTGAGGACAGGTAGCAGTATACAATTGAAAGTCGTCGTCCAGAGAAAGAATAAGTGTTGTTTCCTTGCGAATCTCGGTCGTCGACTTTTCGTGTTTGGAAATTACAGAATGAAAAATTAATTTATAGTCAAGAAAAAGACAGTAATAAGCGCATTTGATCCGGAGGGACGATTTGAAGAACTAATTAGAATGAAACAGTTCTCTGAAGGTTATCGCAGAGCTAATGAAGTATTACTCATTTACATAACGAGTCATTAAATTCTACAACGAAGCATTGAGCTACTGAAGCTTCGACAGAGAACGGGAGAAAGGCGGATGGAACGAGACAGAAGAACTAATATATACAAATTATTTATCAATAGAGGAAAAGCAGAAGATTAACACAAAGAATGAAGAATTCAAGACATTGGAATAAAAATAACTGTATGGGTTCACTCAAAGAAGTACACCGAACAATAGCAGTGATTGTATATGGAGAAGAAACGCTTCATGTTTTGACGGAGAGTGATGGAGAGATGGTAAACTACAGCGGACGAGTGGACTGTGTAAACGAAGAGTCTATTACGCAATCTTTATGCTAGAGAAAGAGATCTTGAACGGAGTAGTCATTATCAGATAATTTATTGTAAGGTCAAAGTACACGCTAGCTTAAAAGTGCAAGTTTAAAACAAGCTGGTGCCAATCAAATGAATTATTATGTGAGCGACCATCATCCTGATTATAAACTGGTGTATTCATGAATGAACCTAGCAAATTCCATTTAAATAACCTTTCTGAGGCAATTAAAGGAGTTTCAATAGCAGAACAGTGTAGGTACATTAGTTCACTTGCGAAATTTTAGCAACTTCCAGTTAGAGCGAAACATCTACCGTGCTGGGGTCAGAGATCTTCTTCCATCGGCGTCACTATTGGAGTCACGGATAAGAGGACAAACCCGTACATCTTTGATGACGCCACTTTTAAAACCAAAGAAAATCCCTCTGAAACTTGTTGACAGAACAAAATCGTTCTCTTTAGTGCATCATAGGGAAAGTTAAATATTTCTCGCTGTCGCAGAGTTTACATTGTGGCTTAACTCAAGTAAGAAAAATCTGTTTGCTCGACTATTGAAAGACATATGCTAGACGCTATGAGATGCACTATTTAATTGTCGATAATCACTTTTCTGATTTATACCTCGTCGTTAGTGGCATCACTCTTTACTATTTAAAGACATCTCTCATACACCATGAGCTTCATTATTTTATTTGGCAAAACCGGTTTTCAGGTTTATAACTCATCATCAGTGACATCTGATACTGAGGAACAAACAACTGTATGAGTACAGATTTATATGGAATGGGAAATATACGTATGTAGAAGTAACATAAGTCTGCTTACATAATGTAGTTCTTTTCCAATGACGTGAAGTCGATTAATACGACAGGATGTGAAATATGTCCTGCAACATAGTACACAGTTTTCAATGTCAATAAACTTCACGAACAGTCGTAAACTTTAAGATATTTTATTTTATTCTGAAAAGAAACAGTTCCGGCAATTCATTTTGCCATCTTCAGGCCCCCACACGCTTTTTTCAAATCAACGAACTTATCGTATGGCGCCATAAAACTGGATATCGTGCGTTCCAATCGTTATGCAGATGCTTTATACGAAGACGTGAGTTGGTTTGCTGTTCTTCCATTGTAATTTTATTTGAAAGTGGTTCGTCAGTTATCATAATCTCCGTTCTTCAAATGATACTCTTAGGCCGATTTTCTGCGCTATTTCTTAGAGCGATTTAACTTGTTGCCTGGTTCCTTGAACATTATTGGCCAAAAGGGCAAAATCGTCAGCAACTCACAACCAGGATGAAATATTCACTCCGCAGCGGAATGAGAGCTGATATCAAACTACCTGGCAAACTAAAACTGCTCGCCGGACCGCGACTCGAATTCGCCCGCGAAAGGAAAAACTCCCGAGTTTGAGTCTCAGTCCGGCATATAGTTTTAATCTGCTTCCAATTCTTATGTCCTCTGTGTTATCTTTGTAACGTTATGCATTTCAATGTGCAGTTGAACAGTGCTGGTGATAGGCACTTTGTCTTATTCCTCTTTTTATGGGGAGTATTTCATAAATTCCGCCTCTATACTTCACCTTCAGTCTGGTGTTGATTAGAGGAAGTTTCTTTTGTTTCATTAGTTTTGTACAGAGTACCAGATTCCATAACATTTTTAATACTGGCGGTCTGTGGAGACAGCCATAACCCATCTTGAAATCTACAAATGCTATTGCCAGAGGTTTGTTCCGTTTCCTGTAATATGCCATAGTTAATTCTAAATTATGATGTGCTTTGCACAGATTCGCCATGGTCTGAAATCTGCCCAGCATTTCCTTAACACCTGTTGTAGTTGTTCCTTGTCCCATATAGGATATTGGATAAAATCTTGTGTGTGCGTTCGTGGAGAGAGATTCCTCTGGAGTTGTCCAGCTTGTTTTTATCCCCCTTCTTGTGGAGTGGGCTGATGGTGGCCATGGCCTAATGTTCAGGAAATTTCCTAGTATCCAAATGTTTGTGAGAATCTTGTATAATGATTTCTTAACCTTGTCATTTGAATATTTCCACATTTCAACAATAAACTGATTTTTTTCGGCATGCCTGCTAATTTTTCGTCCCTCTTTCTACTTCTTGGAAAGTAGGAGGGCCTGGTTTGTTAGGATTGGTTTATATTTGGATACTTACGTTCATTTGCTAAAGTTATTTGGGTTCTTCACAGTTCGAATGTTTGTTAAATGCTTTCGTTGCGATTTCAGAATTTCCTTTGTTACTGCGTGCCGTTTTTCCATATTCATTTTCAGTGTTAGGGTACGGGCTCATAATTTGTTGTTGCTTCCCAAAGATTTTGTAGTAGTTCCTCGAATTGTTTTTGTGGTGATTATCTTCTATAGAGTTTATTATGCCTTTATGGAATGCTCTCTTTATTCTCATAATGTTTTGTTTGAATTTTTTCCTTGGTTTTAGAGGTCGCTGGCATTTTCTTTATGTGTTTGAAACTTTAATCATGCTTGGTATCTGTCCTTTTGAAATTCGTCATATTCTGGTGCTCACAATGCATGTTTTCTTCGCGGTATCAAGGAACTATATTCTCGGCTTGTTTCTTGAGAGGTAGTACCAGTTCTTCTAGACCATTTGTTAATTTAATGGTTTGTGTTGTTTGTTGGTATTTGTCATTTGTTATTGAATGATGTGGGTATACTTCCTTTTTGTTTTATTATTTTTTTCCAATTTTTTCTCTCTAATGAAATGAATTTAAATTTACTTTCAGAAAGTATCGTTTGATTCATTGTCTCCTCCTCTCTATACTTTAACATTGTAGATTTCCTTACGAGGATTTTTGTCTATACATCCACGCTCTAGCTGCCACTTCCCCTTCCTATAGTGTGGATGTTTCAGTGTTTTACGTTTACCTGGCTTCCTCTTTAAGTATGTTAACTTAATTATAAGGTTGTGTTTTTTGCAGAATGCTACAAGACTTTGACCATTCTTGTTTGTAAATTTATTTGGCCTTCATTTTCCAATTACATCTTTACCTGCATTCCCTTTCCCAGTTGGATGTTGAAGTCTCCCAATAAGATTTCTACATTCCTTTTATTTATACCATTCACACTTTGTTCGAGAAGGAACCAAAATTTATTTACCTCTTCCTTTGTTTTTGTTGGAAACTATGTTTTCTTTTGTAGGAGGATGAACGTTTACTGTTGAGTAAGTTTCTTTCATTATTTTAAAAGTAAGAGTTGCAATTCTTGGTGATATAGCTTGAAAATTAGTTACTGAATCTGTTATTTTTCAGTTCAATATAAATCCTGCTCCAAATTGGGGACGTTACTTCAGGACCCTCTCTCTTGGTCTCCCATCATAAATTCTGTATTCCTGTTATTTCTTGGAGTCATGCTATTAAATTTTTTGTTTACGTAATTCACCTGCGTAATTCTTGAGATTTCCGGTCTTAAGTAGTAAGTTTCTGTTGTGTTTTGCTATATAATTTATTTGCTTAAGTACAAACTTCTTTTTGTGTGTTGATGTGCATTTGTTACTGCAATCACTCCGATTCGTTGCTGTATCGTGGGTGGCCACCCACCTCATTCGATGTAGCCTTTACCTGCCTTTTTGTGCCTGAGCATAGTATTCTTTACCTAAAAGACCTTTATGTATTTGACTTGGCTGGAGCAACCTCCGATAAACAACTACTGTTGTTAACAGTAGACGGTGTATTTTGTCTTCGAGAGATACATGTCACTGAAGTCCGTCGGAAAGCCGGTGAAGATCTCCCTATCCGCAACCTGGGTCACTGAGACGCGACTCCTCAGAGTATCTCCCCTCCTTCAACGACAGGGTAGTAGATTCACTGATATACACCCGATAAATCGAATAATGTGCTAATCTAATTTGGACTCGCTCTCTTGATTGGACATGTAAAATTTGGCTTTTAAATCATTTTGCTTGTCATGAGAAACAATCTGATGCTTTTTTATCGAGGGTGGGCGTCGTATTTAAGACACGATGAGTAAGATTTACAGGGATGCCTCCAGCTCTACGGAATTGCAAATACCTGTAGAAACACCAGGGAAAATGAGCCTGACGGGACATAAGAGACACCCTTTGTATGTGTGTGTTCAAGAATACCTTGAAGGTGACGATATCGTCTTTAGCAAAGCGTCGTACAATGGGACTACTAGAAAGTGGACGTCTCTTCTGCGATACTGCATACAGACTTGGCATGAATGTGGCCACTGAATATGATTGGTGACGAGAACGTAACTTCAAGAGGAGACCGAGCTACGGACGCCCATGTGCCATTACCGAAAGGAAAGACCGTCGTGTTCGGCGTAAGACTCTATCGCATCGCACTGCGTCTTCAGCAGCAATTTGAGCATTATTTGGCACCACAGTGACACTATGAACTGTTTGTTATAAATCGGTTAATTCAAGGACGCCCTGTAGCGTACACGTTACTGACCCCAAACAACCACAATTTGCGACATCTTGGTGTCAAGCGAGAACTCTGTGATATTTTCTGATGAAGTCTGGCTCTGCCTCGGTGCCAGTGATGATCGTGCTTTGATTAGAAGAAAGCCAGTTGAGGATCTGAACCAAAACTGGTTGTGCGCCAGAGGCACTGGATCTACATGTCGTGTTATGGTCCCCGGTGCCCACGCACCCCAACTGCAAATTTGTACATCAGTCTGGTGATTCGATCTGTTGTACTGCCATTCATAAACAGCATTCCAGAGGATGTTTTCCAACAGGATAACAGTTGCCCAAATATCGCTTATGAAACTCACCTTGCTCTAAAGAGTGTCGACATGTTGCCTTGGCCTACTCGATCCACAGTGCTGTCTCTAATCGATCACATATTGGACATCATCGGACTGCAACTTAACATCATCCACAACCAGCATTAATCGCCGCTTTGTTAACCGACCAAGTGCAACAGGCATGTAATTCAATCGCACTACGCATGCAAGTTTCTAGGTTTGCATTCAACATTCTGGCCTTTTTATCGATTATTAATGTACCAGCGTTTCACATCTGCAATGACGTATCTCACGCTTCCAATAACCAGTGATCTGGCAACGTTAATCACTTAAATATATTAATGCAGTACCGAAATTTCATTACCACCCAGTAATTTTGTTGGTGTTGCAACTTTTCTATCGTTAGTGCATATATTACATGGATATGTAAGTATTTTAATCCTCTATGAGTCTTCAGTCCTCCTTGCGATTGAAAATGCGGTGGCAAATAAGCTGTGCAATGGCCTCATGTTATATAGCGTTGAGCTGCGTGTTTGGAACGTCGGTAATCAATATTTTAAAGTAGTATTACAGTATTAAAGTTTCATACAGCTGAAACCTTCCCGTATCCTCTACATCTCTTTATTTTTGTTACGCAACTTTCCCTTCTACAATAACCTATGAAACCTTTCCTCAGGATTTCTATCCCTTGCTTAATAATAACAAATGAAATGTTCCCTTTGAAATTTATTCTCTTTCTCAATCTTCCCATACAAATTTAATTGCTGCTTATTAAAAGTGATTTTCTGATAATTTCGACGAATCATAGAATGTGTCGTCGTCGTGGCCCTCAGTCGTTATCTGCAATAACCCAAACCTGTTCTTTCCCTTTTTTACTGTTACTGGATCGCCATCTGACTGCTACATCGAACTGTGACATGAATATACTTACTCTGGTTTACTATACTCTATTAACCGCTGGTGGGCTGTCATAATAGGTGGCTATATTTATTACCAATGCTGACGTAATTCTTTAATAGCAAAGCTGACGTTATTGTTTAATTAATTTGACTGAAGTTACGTAATTCATAGTTACACTTTTTCTTGACAACAATAAAATTTTTGCAAAGTTTTACGTTGATGGTTTTTGGGATGGATTATAATCAGGAATGCAACATTGCTGGCAAAAATTAATTATATTCTGAAAACGTTTGTTCAAATATTTACTGCTGGTAACGAAATGATTTTACAAACGTTCAAATGGGACTTACTTTTACAATAATCTTACAACTAGCATTGCGCAAACGTACCTTCAGTAGTCTTGAGTTTCGCAAAAAAAATAATTCAATAATATTAGTTCCTCTTATGATAACAGTTAGTTGATGTCTCTGTACATCCGTTTATAATCTCTTGTAAATAATAGCTGGTGGATGGCAGGCACACCGCCCTTCTCAACCTATCGCTTCAGACCAGCTACTGCCTCGCTTCACTTCTTGCTTACTACTGACTTCCTACGAACGCAAAAGTGCCGTCTCTCCTGTCAACAATCCTTTCTGGTGCAGACAATCCCTGATACCATTACAAAACGTATCAATTCGCGGTCTTTCCCACTCTTTTCTTAAAATGTATCCATACGCGGTCTCTCCCGCTCTTTTTAAAATTATATCAATTAGCGGTCTTTCTTAGCAACTATACTTTGCTGCAGACATTCCCTGCTGCCACAATTTTTTTCCAGAATGACAAATATTAATTTTTCCTACTTAATCCTATTAATAAAATATAAACATCTTTCATAAATTGTGGTCTGAAAAAGACAATAGGAATATACACGTCTTAGACAGCTTTCTGAACCTGTCAACAACAGATCAGCTGGGTATTTGTCCACGATGCTGTGAAAAAATGGAGTGATGATTTGATATATGCGTCATTGCATCTAACTTTTTCGTGAAGATGGTCTTTTCGTTTTGACCTATTCTGATTTATCAGGTATAAGCTAAACGATATAGAATTTTACAGGTACTAAATTCACGTTGGGTTTGGCTACTCCACTTATCCGTGTGGGAAAAACGGATCGCTATGTTAAACGAGAAATCGTAATGGGCGCAACGTGAGAGCAGGCTAAAGAAGGTGATAATTCTGTTGCTTTAAAGCTGACTATAATGGTCTTCCGCCAAACCGGATTTGCCAGCAGAGCTTATCAAGCCTGCTAGCGCCGCAGAGCGATTACGAAGTAATCAAAAACTCATCGACAACCAACCGGATTCTCTACGTGCAAGCGTCGCTTCCACTGAAATTCAGAGCCCTAATTTACCGGAGTGGAGTGATGAACATAAGCAAATGTGAGGGCCCTGCTTTGTTTCTTGCTGGTCGGTTCATAGAGATCAACCGGACCGTGTGGTCCCACTACCTTACATTTGGCCCCCTTTGTGGCGCTTATAACGCAACGGAAGTAGCCGCCCTAATTTAAGTAGTGTAAATGACTTAAAACATTCTGGATTCCTCTTGATGTATATTGATTTAGATATAAGGTCGTATTTTCTGCGAAATGCCACAAGCCTTGATAATACTTGTTTGTAAATTTATGTAGAATCGAGTTTTCAATTATATTTTTACATTTACTTCCTTTTCCCAGCTGGACGTCCTGAGTCAAACGGACGAAACTAAATTTTCTGTGCGGCTGAAAATCAATAAAAATGTACTTATATACCTGCCCTGAGCCTCTTCTCAAACCAGAAACGAGGAGCGAGAAAATTAAATAAACCTACTTAGTTTGGCATTGCGTTGTTGACCGTTGAATAACAAGCGCGTATACACCCAGAAATGCACATAGTTACTTGAAATAGATTGACGCGCTTAAGCAATGCAACTCGGCTAATATTATAAACAAACCAACATCAAACATGTGTATACCAATTGTCAAATTCGAATACCACGCGGGCAGCGGTTCTCTGCTAAGCGAAACAGCCTCATGATAGATTCAGGTGCACGCTATATAAAGGTGGGTTGCAAAGCTGTTCATTTGACGCAGTTACTTATTTGTTACGTGAGGACTCAGGATCTGCGAAACCTGGCACTCACAGTGAATGAATGAGAACAGGTGTGACTGCTATTTTACTTATGGCGGAAAAATAACAGGGATATTTATGTATTGATACTGTTACAATGACATTGTTGTCGTATATCAATTATTTACAATTTTAAGAGTGGAACAACATTTTATTTTAATGAAAAAGCAGCTAGACATTATATTTGTACCTGAGAGCCTGCGCCGTACCTCACTTACGATGGTATTGTTTCGTCGGTAACTCCTTTGCTGAAGGTGACTGTTATCTTGCTGTAAGTTTTGTTGATAAAAATATGGGAACGACGGTCGCAACACTGCAACACTTAGCTTGACACTTCACCACATTTCTTGGCATAAGTATTACAATGATTATCAGGTTGTCTAAGGTAAATTAAACACTTTATTCAATACAAGTGAGCACACACAATCTCCCACGAGATTTTTGATGAGGGATACCCATTTTCAGTTCACTTTCTCTACAGACATCACAGACAGATACAAGATGAATAAAATTACATTTAGATATTCACTAACCAATAGTACTACCAAAATGAATGAACTGACGTGGAGATGTTCTAGTATTGAGTAACTACTGCAGAGTGACACACTTTCACTCGATGCTAATTACATATTGTTCATTTTTGAGGAATACCGATCTCTATCGAAAGAGTGCATTCCATGGACTCATTTAGATGGACAGACTACTTGAAGCATTCAAGTAAACAATCTCTATAAATGGGTATATACCAATCCCAAATAGTAAATGCCGTACAAAACGAAGGATTTTGCGGTGGCATTCATCGGAAGACCGTAGATAACATTTATTTAACTGATCTGCAAATTAACAGACCTCAGGCGACTTACTTTGTTTGTGTATTATTTGACTGTTCCAGGTATAAAGGTTCCTGTACTTAGGTCCCGCAGATTTTTGCTCACTTACTGCATTGTACTACTTCTGTTAACAACTGGTCTTGGGCCAAAAATATTCGCATGGCACAAAAGTGCAGTCGTTATGAAATGGAAGTCAAAAGAAATGAAAAGGCATTACGAATACTGTTAAGATGAAATACATTATTTGCCTTATTTCTGTTCGTAACATAAACATTGACAATGAGCGCCACTTACAGTCATTTAGAAATAATGCTGCTAAAATAAAATTATTGGGCTGATGCGTAAGTTCATAGCGTTTTTCCATAAGTTTAATAAAAACAACCGAAACAAATACTAGAGAGTTTAGTCACCAATAACATGTTACCCTTCACTATTTACAGCAGTCTGTCAAAAATGGGGTAACTTTCCGATTCCGCGACTGTAAAAATCACGCTGTTTTAAGACGAAGAACCCATTGGGCCATGTTCGGAGAGCACTTTTATATTCTTTTTTTTTTGCTTATTTTTATGCTTTATTTGTATTGAATATTGCCAATGAAAACACAACTCAAAAGGCAACAGTGTACATAAACGATCTCGATGAAGTTTGGCGCGTATGTAGAGTGGGCGAAATAATGTGATACTTATTTTTTTGTGCCCAATTTCACTTTTAAGGAGTAAAACCCACCCCGAAAGTAATTTAAAGTGAATGTATTCGAGAACTGTTTTTCATATAAACGTTCATATGTAAGAAACGTTACTGAAAATTATATAGTCAACTTTCTTAATAATTGAAATTTTGCAAAATATCCCACCACCATTACTTACGTTTGTAAACTGAAAACTTTTGTTACAACATAAATTCAAGATGGTTTCAAGCCACAGGCAATCAAGAGTAGTAAAACTGGATTCTGAAATACCATTTTTGTAAAATAAGCCTTACACATTGTACTGTTGGAGTATTTATGAAATACCTAATTAAAATATCTAAATTGTTATTCTAATTATTCATCTTATTTATATTCGTGTCTTTGTATATGTTTATGTTTTTAATTCTTTTTTGTTTTCAATCATGTTTTCTTTGTTTTTAAGTTACAGTTTCAGATTTGTGTATTTTGTTCGTTATTTGTTCCAAGAACATTACAAAAATGACTCTGTAAAGAAACGCTTATAACATAAAGTTTTTTATAAAATGCATATAAAATGAACGAAATTTCTCCATATAATATACACGAAGAAGTAGACAACATTTGAAAACGACGAAGGCAACATTTGAAAAGTGTGCGAATGACCTTTCTGAAAGCTGCTTTATCCACTACAGCAGTTTACTTTTAAAACTGATAACTCGTGTTAAAAATAGAGGCGATTAGTTCGTGTGTATCCTGTAAAGTTACACTGAAATTCTGTTGCTTATTAAGATCGGTTAGAAATGTGAGATCTAATATCCACTGGTCATCAAACTATTTTACTGTCTTTCTTTACATGTCCATGCTTAATGCAAAGTCTTTACGTAAGTTGGAAAAACGTTCTAAAACGACACCTCGACTCCACTAGCGTGCACTTTTCACAAACACGGCAAGTAGAGCAATATCGGACCCATCCACGCTTTCATCCAAAACCAAAGAGAAAAAATCTTTATTCTCGCCATCCATTTGCGTTTACACGTCGTTTGAAATTTCTTCTATGCGCTTGCAAACCGTTTCGAAAACCCGAAAAGTCGTTGGACACAAAATTGTTTCACCGTCGAACACACACTTTGACAAATTTTCCTTCGTTGAAGGGATGCACTGTTTTGGCTATTTTAAATGCTGTGTGATACCTCACTCACTAACATGGATCTCTTCCTGTGGATACGTTACAAGGAAGGGGCAAAATCGGGAGGAAACCACATAACGCTTTATAAATAAAAGAAACACTAACAAAATGACATATATCTGTATGAACTCTCCTCTTTTGGTCTCATGTATTTTAGCTCGAAAAGTTTGACCTAAGTGATCAAGAATTTCTCCTGAAGGAACTGAAAATCTTGCTTCGTGCTTTTTTATCTTTTTTCCCAAGTCGATATGAAAGTGCTACAAATAGACACTGAGGGTCGGTTTGTGTTTCAATAAAAACGTGATCTTCTTCCCACTGTCGGTTGAAGCGTAAAGATTTGACTGATTTTCGTTTTGAGGATCGTAATTGGTCTCAGCTACTTTCTTCACACTAAATTTGTCCTACCACGAACGCCAAAAAGACTTCGATGGCAACAACATCAATTACACGAATTAAACAGCCCCGTCTTGCCGCGCGCTATCGACAACATTTCTGCCATTTTCAAGAGAAAAGTGCAGCATGAAAGTGATGTGCAAGGAAATTTAAAATCACGGTTTACAATGCAATTTCTTTTTCCCTCTCTTCCCCTTCTGTCTCTCTATCTCTCTCTCTCCCTCCCTCTCTCTCTCTCTCTCTCTCTCTCTCTCTCTCTCTCTCTCACACACACACACACACACACACACACACACACACACACACTCTGTTAACACTAGCTTCACCATACCCACCAAACATAACCAACGCGAGAAGTTATGGATAGTGAAAATTAGCATTAACTGTCCGTTTTCTGATGACGGAAACAGCAGGATTCCACGCACAATTTAAGAAAAAATCTTCATCTCTATGTGCGAAGTTACTTGCTGATTTACTTTCCTTACTAACATTGTTCCAGCAGCTTGAAGGTCTTGCCTGATTCGGCGTGTTGTTATGTTCCATACAATGTTGAGCAATAGCCTGTTTACTGGACTGTTGTAAGCGTGTGTGCCGCTTATGCTCAGTGCACGGGTCCTCCACGATCTTGACTGTCTGACCAGCTTATGACATGCCACAACTGCAAGGAATACGATAGATACCCATCTTACATAAACGAAGATCATCCTTAACGGAACGTAGAAGGTCCCTAATTTTAGATGAAAGACGGAAAACACATTTCACAAAATACGACCAATATTATCGCAAATCCTCCCTGTGTAAGGTGGAAAGGGCGTACACCTTCGTACTAATTCGGTATTATAACCAATCAGCCAGTGCACGCTTGCTGGACAGCGCAAGGCACGTCTGATCTGTCATTCACTATACCCGTTCTGACGAAAGGTGAACACTCAGGATCTGAAATGACGTTGGCCAAACGACAAGACTATCGTCTACATCGCTGAACCCAAAGTACGCAGCTTTCAAAGCCGCCGACACCAAGGCACTTTCTTCGAAGTATTACACAAATAAATAGGCAAAAATAAGTGACAACCAGCTTGCCATCGCAACTCTACCTGTCTGTTCATAGTACTGGCTATTGAATAAAAGTAAGTGGAAGTCGACACATGTCGAAATCGGTTTGTTAATTCAAAATCGTCACGAATCAAACAGAGGAACACTAGTGAAGATGGAGACCACATCAATATCAGAGTAATTCAAACGCGTTTCCACTGACCTATATAAGGAATAGCCCGAGTTCTTGATATGTTCCTCACAACGACCTGTTGTGGGCTAAACATAGCAGAAAAGTGTTTTGCTACATGATGTATCGGAGCACCATCGTTACTCACAATCGGACGCAGTGAAGCCCCGTCTTTCTGGATCTTCAGAAGGCTGTATAACAGGGGGTGCAGGAGAATCAGCAGTAATATTCTTGATAGTCTCCTGTGGCAAGGAACTTTTCTTTAGTCTTTCTCTCAACACGCTGGTCCAGAACCACTGTAGAATTTCCATTGTCCGCAGGTAAAAAATATCCACATCAACTGTAAGAAACCGTGAAGCAGCCCTATCTGCTGCTGCTATATTTCACTTGTGTGAACGTGCCCCAATCAACACACGGTATGCAACCCTCCAACCTCCTCTGAAGCTTCAGGAGGTGGTTTAAAAACAGCTTGTTCGACAGAAATAATAGAATCAGCCACTGGCAAACACTTGGGGTCAGTGCAGAATTTAAACTTTTCCTTCGCACGGAAAGGCTGCGTCGTCAAAACGTTTCTCCGCGAGATTTATCACAAACTGACGGTGTGTAGTATTAGACTCCAATCCAAATGTCGAGCAGTTACAGAATGAAATTCCAGTCTGACTGCAACCGTTAAGCACTGCTCAGCCAATTCCAAGGAAAAGCAGACTTTTTGAGGTCTCGCTTTCCGAAATTTCATTGCAAACCGAGCTTTAAAATTCCCTTGCACTGCGCTTTTCCTGCTGCAGTTTTCTCTTGAAAATGGCGAGGTGGTCTCCTGAGGAATACCGTCTGTTTTCGACGACTTCACACTGATGCAAATTGGTACGTTATCTGAACATTGCATAGGCCGGTAGAAACTCATGTGTCACTCCGACAGCATACACACTTACTCTCCAAAAATTGTATTTTCGGAACAAGCTTCATTACACATGGATGTGTGTCGCTTAAAAGCTTCTTCAATTTATGTTGTAACAAAAGATTTCATTTTTCAACATTAATTAATGGTGATTAGGCACTTTTCAAAACTTCAAATTATTACAAAAGTTGATTATACGGTTTTCAGGAACGTTCGTTGTATATCAACGTTTATATAAAAAAAAAGTTTTTCTGTATCAGAGTTTCGAAGATATTCCCTCTAAACCTGGTATTCCAAATTGTCCTTCTAGCGTTTTTTTATCCATTGAAGACCTTTACATGTAAACTCGATAAAAATAGAGGAAACTGATATTTCAACTCGCGAATATCGATGTCGGTGAGTAACAGATTCCAAATCATCCCTATAATTTACAAAGTCAACTAAGATGTTTCTCATGTCTAGAGAACCAGCAAATGTGTCTTCCACTGTTTTTCACCTGCTAGAAGTACACACCACAATCGATCTTCCCTCAACTAAATAAAGGCGCGAAATGTGCAGAAGCACTCAAGCGGACGATTTACATGGGAGGAAATAATGGCCCACTGCAGACACAAATCCGTATTGAATCTTCTCATATTTCCACGTGATCACGAAATCTGTCCACCACGTACTAAGAATTAGTTCGCTATTTGTCAGTGTAGAGGACGGCATGGTTAAATCATTTACATTACTGCACCCCAAAAGGCCTCTCCATTCGTACAGCTCCTACCGTTAGCTGGAAACGTGAATCATTCCCCCCACAGTCACCGGCGCTGCACGGCAAGCACGCATAGGCAGAATCGTCATCATAGGAAGCCGGCCACAGATATATTTTATCACTTTACTTACAACTAAATATTATGATCACGATCTCAATTGTATGACATTTGTCAATGAGTGAAGTATCGGAAATACACTCTACTGGTGGCTGTGGTGCTGGAAATAGAAATATCTGTACCATTCTTGTGATTCGTCATACTTTTTCCTTTGCTGTCACGATATTCCAAGTCAAATCCAGACCTTCCTTACGACTGGACATAGTCATTTCCTTTGCACATTTTGGAACACACACACACTCACACACACACACATACACACACACACACACACACAATACACACACACACACACACACACACACACACACACACACACTTGATGGCCTGATGCTCAAGGTGAACCTATCAGCCATCCCCTACTACTAATTATAATACTTGGCCAATAACTGACTGCCGGTGATATGAAACAATAGTGACCGAAAATCAGCATTTGGTGGACATGTCTCATAAGTTTTCTGTGCGAGTAGTACCATGTGTCTTAGAAAGAGACACATAATTGTGTTACAGACTGCCAGATGTTAAAAAACATGACCATATTATTATCACAAGCGGTCTTCGTTCTACAGGTGCACACAAGTATTCATATTGAAACCTATACTGGATTTATAAATCTACATATGGCACTACCTCCGAATGAACTGGTTTTTCTAGACAAATACCGTGACTCTAAATATAGACGGTGATATCAGGAGTGTGTATCATCAGAGCAGCAATGCAGTTACACGTAGCCCACGATGCAGCCGCGTGATAAAATCACTGAATTTTGAAAGTGATTCGGCTAAAGAACGTGGTATGAAACCGGTATTTGCAACGCTGTCATTTCACCGCTAGATATTTCTCCAGTATTATTAACGCGTTCTGTCTGATGCCATTTCAGCGGTTCTACGATATATCCATTGGGCTACAGGCGAAGGTTGATTCAGAAAGATCACAAACAGTAGATGGTGTGCTGACTGAGGTCGTAAGAAATATATACTAGCTTTTCATATCCCTAGGGTTATGCTCTCCGGTAGAAGTGCTGTCTGGAATTTGGAGTCAAATCTTTCCATTCAACCACATACCTGCGTTGGATCCTACGGGGAAGTCCTTTAATGATTACAGCCACTAGTGAATCATGTTTCTGGTACTCTCATATCCTAAAAAAAGTCACCCTTTCCAAATGCGTGAGCTACAGAAAAATTTTAGGTAGTCCCTATGTCTCTGGCAATTGCTGCCATTTCTGCAGCTTTGGGCATGTGAACGTTCCAATTTAAGTAGGAACTGAGCAGATGTCGGAGATAGCTGCATGTACCACCTTCTGTAAGCCGTGTAGAAACAGAGAGACCTGAGTTAGCGCGACAGGAATGTGTTTTGACCCTTTGTTAGAAATGGGAACATGTTGTAGCTCCACCAACAATGTACAATGTGTAAGGTCAGCGCCAAACGAAGCCTGCTCCTGCAACACCAGGTAGTACAAAAGAGTACGGAAACTGGGAGAAGAACGAGGATTTTGCTACTTCATTGTCGTATGTCCCGAAACTACATTCAAGTCCTGCTGTCCGAAGCAGATCCATGTCCCTCAGGACCCATTCACGTCTATCACCCATCACGCTATCTTCGTTATTCTATAGCATCCAACAGTAGAAAATTACGAAGTATAAGTGCTCCTCTAACTTCATCTGATAGAGAACTCGATAAGATTTTTATCGCATCTCTCTCCTCCTATATATCGAAAACAAATACCATCTATGTGCCATCATCGAGCAGATGTGATGATCCTATTAAATATACAGCTATTGATCCGGACCAGTATAAAGTTACATCGCCTTTACTGTAGGAGGATGACAGCATCCCACAAACTATACTATAAGTCGAAGAGTCCCTCCCTGTGTCCCTGTGTTGTTGTTTGAAACAGTTTTTTTCTGCTGTAACACGTTTGGTACACTTCCATACATTTTGGTTTTTCCGCCATGACTTAAAGGTCTGTGTCAAGTTCTAAACTGACATTAACATGTTCTGATTCATTGCTTCTCACAGAAAACTAGATGTTGCAGGGTATAAGTAATTGTTGTTACTGCTGCTACCATAACACACCACACACACACTGGACGATTTTGAATAAAAGACAGTTACAACATAAGGAAACTGGAAGAGTTTGGCAGCGTTGTGGAGAGTTTCCCAACTGCTGTCTGAAGGTGACTGACGACCTCTACATTTAAACTCGTCTGTCACAATGATAGAATATCTGATGGCTCTGCATTCCATTTCGAATGATTCTTCGTAATGGAGTCAAGTTCGCAATCACTGTTTCGGTGCTAGCCTCCCCAGAAGGTGTCGCCCTCCATCAGAACTCTTTCTCCAACTCAAACAAGGGATGTCAGTCAATCATGATGGACGGGATGCAAAAGACACCGTCGACGCACCGTAATAATAAGCATCACAGTTGATATTGCGAACAACGTTGGCAATTTTACAGTAATTGCAACACCGACCAGTGATGTGACAGTATGTTACCAAATTTCAGTATCGTACCTAAACCGCCCCTTCTCTACTTTGCGAGTATCATTGGGAATGTAGAGAGATGATTGTGCAGTATGTCCATTCATTGTTAATTCTCGAACACATACATCATCAAAGTATACTAGACAACACTCTACATATTTCTAGCACCTTGAGCATAGTGCATAATTTACGATCTATCTCTATGCGGATGGGAGTCACAGAGCGATCTCGCAGTTTTAGGATAAAATTAGAGACTGAAAGTCCCCCTCACACTGTCTTTGACCAGCCCGCCTTGCTGCACTGTTACCGACTTAATCTGCAGCCGACCAGAAGTAGACCACTATATTCTGCATCTCATCATTGAATGGAGCTAGACGAGTCCTCGCCCATCCAAGTACACAATTTTTCTCCAGATGCGCCCATGTCGAGGAGGTTAACACTCCTTACCGGTGTGTAGTAACACATTTGAAAGTGTTGTGGTGTAATAGCAGATGTTCAAGAACAACAAGAAACGGCTGGTTTTTGTGCATGTTGGAGCTCCAGACAGATGGAGTTCAAGGCATTGTTATGTAAATCAACCACGCTATCAACTTTAAAGTACTGCTTTACAGCCTGGTATCAGTGCCTGGAAGTTATGGGTAGGAGAGAACATGAACACACGCACTCCTATGGCTACGATTTCCCGCACTTAAAACAGGCTTTAATGTAAGATCGCTACAGTTTCAGACCTATTTGTCATATGGAATGTAACAGTGTTAATATTCCAATGCATGAAATATATTTCCAGCGCATAACATATATCCTTCCTCCCGGTTTCTCTACGATAAACTTTGGTAATGAACCGTAAAATGGAAACACTGCTTCCTTAAAATGTCGATTCTATGTGATACGTGCACAATATAGCTTTCCAGAGATGTATAGCTTCCATTGCTTACATTCGATCACAGTTCAGAAATTATGCTATGCCCACCTGAGTTCTATATAAAATGAAAGTTATTAACGGAGAATATCTCTTAAAAGGAAACAGATAAACGCATAGCACCGGCGTTTGACATGTGAAATTAAATGCCATGCCGCCACTAACTCTGTAAACAAGACATCTGTCAAGCAAATGTATTCATGGGGTTTGCAGTGCCTCACAGGTGAATGGAGTACATTGCATAAATCACAGCTCGTTTAGAGGAATATGTCACATTTCATTACACATGAGATGGAAGTCGACTGATGACTGAGAGGTTTACTGTTAACAATCGCAAGTAGACACTGCTCTAAGACCCACACAGAACACGCAGTTGTATACAAGTGAATGCTGGCTATCTCGCACAACTGATGCATCCTGACAGAACATCGGGAAAAATGGTCAAATGACCTGCTGCAACTTCTCTCCCTCTCTCTCTCTCTCTCTCTCTCTCTCTCTAGAATGTATCACCAGTCTACCATTAAATCGTACCTCGTTACAACTCCTTCTCAACCAACCACTCCATCCACGCTATGTCATCCTTCGCAGATGCAAGTAAGTCTAGAGGCACATGAGTCTCTGCTTTTCCAGGAAAGCATCGAAGACACCTGTCAACCCACGTGTATCATTATTACCTCAGTAGACATACAGCAGAATGCTGCCTTGACAAAAAAAAAAAAATACTGTTTCCCTGGTTCCTGGTGCTTTCATGTCAACATTTTCTTGTATTCCTCTTACTGTCGCATACTCGTTCCAAAGTACACGATTTCTTCTGCATCAACCATGGACACAAACGTAAATCCTCAATTTCCCCACATATCTGTGTGTTTTCTTTCAATTTATACGTATTTTCCACAGTTTTATCGATTTTTGTATGTCACTTCTACCCATGCGATCTTGGCACGATGTCTCTTCTCGCGTTCTAAAATTGTTTGTAAATGTAGTACAGCTGCCAACACCTAGCCCAAATGCACTGATCGAGAGGCGTAGTATAGCACTGTACTCGATTGCATCCAGTCGCCTCCACCCCATATATTCCACAATTGCAACGCATTTCCTCTGTTTTCTGCATGTCCGTGTACATGCATGTGTCGCCAGTAGGATATGACAGTGCCAGTAAGTTGATTCACTAGTGGCTGCAATCATTAAAGGATTTCTCCATAATATTCAATGCAGATATGTAGTTGAATGGAAAGACTTGACTCAAAATCCCAGACAGCATTTCTAATGGAGAGGGTAACAGTAGAGATCTTAAAAGTTAGTGTACATTTCTTAGAAACTCAATCATCACACCATCTACTGTTTGTAATTCTTCTCAATCAACCTTCGCCTATAGCCCAATGGGTATACAGCAGAACCGCTGAGATTGCAATGAGACAGAGTGCATTACAAATACTGGAGAAATACGTAGTGGCAGCATGAGGGAGTTGCAAGTACCAGTTTCATACCATGTTCCTTAGTTTCATACCATGTTCCTTAGCTGAACCACTTTCAAAATTGCCGGCCGCGGTGGTCTAGTGGTTCTAGGCGCGCAGTCCGGAACCGTGGGACTGCTACGGTCGCAGGTTCCAATCCTGCCTCGGGCATGGATGTGTGTGATGTCCTTAGGTTAGTTAGGTTTAAGTGGTTCTAAGTTCTAGGGGACTGATGACCAAGAAAGAAACTATGGAATCTACCGACATGACGACAGACGATATGATCGTAACGACAGACCTGAATTGCATCAGAACTGGCGGGATTTAAACAGGGCACGGCCCTCTCGACAAGGTGAATTTGTAGAAGTTAGGTCTCCAAACCCCAATAACGACGCGCGCCAACAAAGAGACAATAGGCAATGACTCATACCGCTGGCAGCCACAAAACGTACGTATGAAACTAACGACGCAGCTGCCGTAGCTAGTAATTACGTAAAAATGGAAGATATTAGGGACATCTTACTCCAAGAATACGACGTAAAACATAACAACATTGCATATCCTGTGATTCACATTACAGTAAATGACGTAAAATTTACGGCAGTACTTGATTCTGGCAGTCCCATTTCAGTAATTAGTGAAACAGCCTTTAGCAAATGCAACAAATCGAACGATTGCCCCACACTTCCGTTATGTAAGATTAAATTACAAGGTGCAATCTTTGGAAAAAGTGTAGATGTACGCCAACAAGCCAACTTAGAATTCTTTTGTCAAAGCCACAGCTTCTCTATGAACTTTCTTATTGTTCCATTATTGTCGACGAAAATTATACTGGGAGCAGACTTTTTGAATGAATACAAAGTAATCTTAAGCTTTCACGATGCTGAAATAAGTTTAGAAAAAGAAGGTAAGTCAGTAGCTTTGAAATTTGAAGATTGGCTCTCAAACCACGACGAAGAAATTAATCGGCTTTACCTCCTGTTAGACAACAGTTCGGAATTTTCGACGGAACTTGACACTAACAATCACTCTGCAAGTACTGACAGGGATGATATCGACGGCGCATTTGATACTAATGAGTTAATTCAGAATAAAATTCAAACAATTGAGAATTGTATTGACACTGATAGGGAGGACCTTTTTGAGATTTTACAAGCACATTCCACAGTTTTTACTCACAAAACAGGAACAATCAAGGGATTTCAATACCAATTTCGTGTTCGTGAGCATACTAAATTTTGTGTTTGACCATACGTAATTCCGGCGCATTATAGGGACCGTGTTAGAACAGAAGTACAATCTATGCTTGACGAGGGCATTATTGAGCCTGCAGTAAGCTCATACAACAATCCATTACATGATGTTGAGAAGAAAAATGGATCGATCAGGCTTGTCTTACATTCGAGATAAATCAATACTATCATCATTCCTGAAACAGACAGGCCGCAAGTGTTGGAAGAACTTCTTCAAAATTTTAATGGTGTAAAAGTGTTGTCTTACATTGATCTCAGATCCAGCTTTTTATCAGATCGAACTTCATCCAGAATGTAGAAAATACACAGCTTTCCTTTGATTCGGCGTTTGTTATCAGTTTCGGAAACTTCCTTTTGGTTTGAACATTTCTTCGGCAGCATTCATTTGCGGGCTGAATTCCATATTACCTGAGTTCTTAAACCGTCACATCACCTTATATGTGGACGATATTCTAATAGCAGAAGCTTCATGGGAACAACATAATCGCATCCTCAACAGTTTGTTACGTATTTTTGCAGAATCTGGAATTACAGTTAACCTGGAAAAGTCTGAATTCAGTAGGTCAAAGGTGAGGTTCTTGGGACATATTATTTCTTCTGAAGGCATTCAGCCGGATCCTGAAAAGTTGGAAGCAATCAGAGCCATTCCAGTTCCATCCACAAAAAGACAAGTCCGCAGTTTTCTAGGTCTCGTAAATTTTTACCGTCGTTTTCTGAATATGCAAATTCTAGTTACACCAAAACTTTGTTCTCTCACTGGAAAAAATACTATTTGGAACTGGGACGAACAAGCAAAGTTGGAATTCAATTCTTTGAAAGAATCGCTACTTAACACGCCAAGACTAGCTCATCCAGATCTGTCACAAGATTTCTGCCTTAGCACGGATTCTTCTAAAGTCGGTCTTGGTACCCATTTATTTCAAGAAGCCACAGAAAATGACACTACTGTTCAGAAAACCATTGCTTTTGCTAGCCGAGTGCTAACAAAATCTGAAAAAAATTATTCCGTTACTGAATTAGAAGCTTTAGCTATCGTTTGGGCATTTAACAAATTCCGTTTATTTCTTTCTGGTAAGCACGTAAAAGTATACAGTCATCATCATGCATTACAATTTCTTATGCCTTCAAAATTAAATCATGACAGGTTAAAACGTTGGGCATTGTTTCTGCAAGAATTCCACTTCACAATAGTCTACATTCCCGGCAAGGAGAACATTGTTGCGGACGCACTGTCACGCGCACCGGCTGGGCTTGAGAAAAGTAACACAGAAGGCAACCTCGAGAAAAATTTCAGTATTCTTTACATTCAGAAAGTCGCCTTTGAAAACTTCATCACCACATCTTTAAAGGACATTGCTCATGAACAAGATAAAGATCCGATTTGGAAAGACATCAAAAGTAAATGGCACGAAAAGCCGCACACTCAGATTCGGCCTTATTATCTGGTTAGAAACAACATACTGTTCAAACGCTGCACTGTTGATGACAAGGTATGGGTACTTTGCATTCCTGACAATTTTGTTAATAAGCTCATTTGGTACATTCATTTCAGCTATGCACATTTTGGTCCACGAAAATGTTATCATATTCTTCGGACGACTTGTTATTTTAACAATATGGAAAAGGGAATTTGAAGAGTCTTGTCTATTTGTAAACTTTGTCAAAAGGCAAAACCATCTACTATCTCACATCGTGCTCCGTTGTTTCCTATTATTCCTTCTAAATTAAAAGAATTTGCTGCTGTTGATTTCTTGGGACCCCTTGTCAGAACATCGAATGGATTTTCGTATGTTCTAGTCGCTGTTGAACTTACTTCAAAATTTGTTTCTTTCACTCCGTTACGTAAAGCCACTGGACGGTCTGTAACCAACGCCTTTATTAAAAATTTCTTACGTGAAGTTGGCCACGTTGCTAAAGTCATTTCAGATAATGGACCGCAGTTCAGATCTGCTGTTTGGTCACGCATGCATCGGAATCATAAAATCAAATCTGTTTTTTATTTCATTGTACTCACCACATTGTAACCTTTCTGAAAGGATTATGAAAGAAATCAATAAACTTTGCAGACTTTATTGTCACAGAAAGCACCAGCATTGGGACAGATATTTACACTTATTTCAAAATGTGCTGAATGAAATGCCTCATGATTCCACTGCTTTACCACCTACTCTTGTACTGAAGAATGAAGAACCACCGAACAGAAGCAGAGAGCTTGTACCTTTCCCGAATACACGTAAACTTCGACACAAGGACATAATTGATTTGGCTATTAAGAATATAAAATCTGCAGCAGACAAAAGGAGAAAACTACAAGGAAAAGCAAATGCAAAGAAATTATACATTGGTCAGAAAGTTCTCATTAAAGCTCATTCATTATCACATAAGAAGAAACACTTGAGTCACAAATTCTTTCTAGTTTACAATGGACCTTACAGAATCCGACGAATACGACATGATAATTGCGTTGAAGTTGAAACTCTGCGTACTAGGAAGAGTAAAGGATTGCACCACATTTCACATGTAAAACCGTTTATTGAAAGATAATCTGCTTTTTAACTTTGTCTTTGCCATATAACTTTTCACGTTACATTACTTGTCAGACAGAATCTGTTAACATGCAACAATGTTTGAAGTTAAATATCCAGTCAAGAACCGAGAGAACTTATTGAAACAGAAATTACGAATACATTGTTATAGTGAACAGACGTTACAGTGTTGTTGTGTGTGTACATTCTTGCTTGTTAGTTGCACGATTACGTAATGACTATAAGGCTTACATACATATAACATATAATGGTACTGCTAATGAGATTTTAATGCAACATTTTGGTTTACTTGAAAATACATTCTGGATTTAAAGTACTTTCTGTGAGATACCAGACGACACAGTGGTTAGTTTATGTGACAACTACACGGTTTTATCACGACGCTACTAATGAGTGACAATTTACAATGTTGCTTTTGCCATGTTTCTGTTTTATATCTGCACAGTTTTTCTGCATTATTCTGGAAAGTAAAACATGTTTTAGTAGTAACTTTTGTGGTATAGCAACAATGAGACAGCCTTTTTCGTGGCACAACAATACGTTACTGTACAGTACTTTCTTCATCACGCCAATAAGCATAATAATTACGATATCTATACGCAAAGCATTTCACTTTTGTTTATCATGAGGTAAGTACATTGATTTCTGCAGAACTTAGCTTTCGGAGGACGATAACTACGACACTTCCACAGAGATTATGTTGCAACAAGATGCACAGTTTAGCGCTACAGTACTCGTATTTGAGTGATTAATTTTATACTTAAAACATTTATTTTCAAAGATTTTTGAATTACAAAGAAAGTTTTCCGTGACACATTTCATTCCATTGCTGTAATCTGTAACACCTGAGGGTATAATTACATTAATCCTTAGGGGGGTACACGCTTACTTTGTGTACCATGTGTGTGGCAAGCACAAGGAGCCCTAGCTAATATGGTATTTGCTTATACAACTTTACACATCGGTACCATATCTCTCCAACACAGAATTACACAGCTACCCGATTATTTAACAGAGAAACAAACATTTTTTTACTACAACAGTGACACATGTTTACGCAATTACACAGTCGGGTAATTTCACACTTCTATCATATTTTGGATCTAAACATGGTGATCAACATAAATCTTGGGCGCCATATAGGGTATTTTATGTGTGTGTTGAAAATCTGAGAAAATGGTCCAAAAAGGAGAAACAAGCCTTTGATTTGCTGTTCCCATGATATAGAGGAAGCCAAGAAATCATTCCGATGATTGCTACTTTTGCAGTGTTGATATTAATGGTCATAATTCGAAAAATAAGAAGATAATAAGCTACCCTAACCTTCCTTCCGCCAGCCGAGCAGTAGGGCATGCTGTAGATTTGCCGGTTCCGGAACCAACAGATGATTTAAATTATTTTCCAGCAGAAGTATTTTCTGATGTACAATTTGATTTACATGAACCGGATGATGATGACTTCCATTGTAATACAGAAAGTCTAGAGCCCAAATTATTTACTCAGACCGAGCTTAACGATTCTGTTAGGGATCTGGGCTTAACGAAAGAAAAAGCTAAATTGCTTGGCTCTAGATCGAAAGAAAAGAACTTATTGGCAGTTGGAACGAGCTTAAACATGTATAGAAAGAGACAGCAGCAATTTTCAAAGTTTTTTTCAACAAGAACTTGATTTAGTGTGCTGCTGTTGGCCCCAAGTAGCTGAGTGGTCAGTGCAGCAGAATTTCAGTCCTACAGGCCTGGGTTCGATTCCCGGCTGGGTCGGAGATTTTCTCCGATTACGAACTGGGTGATGTGTTGTCTTAATCATCATCATTTCATCCCCATCGAAGTCGCCGAAGTGGCATCAAGTAGAAAGAATTGCACACGGCTGACGGTCTACCTGATGGGAAGCCCTAGTCACTCGACATTTACATTTAATGTACTGCTCAGACATTCCCAGTCTGATGAACGAGTTTTGTATTGAATGCAAAAAGGAAGACTGGAGGCTGTTTATTGATTCATCCAAAGCTAGTTTAGAGGCTGTTTTATTACACAATGGTAACATGTATGCATCTATACATGTTAACATTCTGTATGTATGAAGTAGAGCTATGAAAACCTATAAATAGTGCTAAATAAAATAGGCTATTCTGCTCATGGTTGGATGATATGTGACGATCTAAAAGAAACATGCATGCTCCTTGGTCAGCAAGTTGGCTTTACCAAATTTCCACATTTCTTGTGTGAATGGGACAGTGGGGCTAGGGATCAACACTGGTGCAAAAAGAACTGGCATGTGAGAGAGTCTTTATAACCCGGTGAGAAGAACATTCTTCGCAAATCCGTGTCGATCTGTAAAACGTACTTCTACCACCTCTACGTATAAAGTTAGGCCAAATAAAACAGCTGGTAACGGCTTTGCCTAAAGAGGGACCATGTTTTAAGTATCTCTGCCAAACGTTTCCTCACCTTTCGGAAGCTAAACTAAAAGAAGGCGTTTTTGTCGGACCTGACATTAGAAAATTGATGTTTGATGTTAACTTTGAATCCACGATGACCATAAATGAGAAAGAAGCATGAGTATCATTCAAGCAAGTCGTTACAAAGTTCTCAGGACATGAGATAGACTCAGAATATGTTTCTGTTATAGTTATAATGTTAAAGAAGCTTAAAACTTCAGAATGCTTAATGAGCCTGAACAGTCACGTTGATTACTTCCAAGACATTATGGGAGACGTTAGTGAGGAGCAAGGAGAGCGTTTTTACCACTGACATTAAAGTGATGGAAAAACGCTACCAAGGCCGCTGGAACACCAACATGATGGAGGACTAGTGTTGGTCACTTCACCGAGAAGATCAGCAAGCGAGTCATGGAAGAAAAAGATACACAAGAAGCTTCAAAGAAAAAAAAGAAATAAAATACAAACGAATTCCAGCTGACAAGTGAAACCTCTATTATTACATATCATTGTTTCAAGCAGCTTACTGTAAATACAAGCCATGCTTATGTTGTAACAATGCGTTTCACTAATTTGCCCATTTACCATGTAGCATAGGACTTTTATACTATATAGTAAAAAGAATATTGCTCAAAAACTACTGGTGATACGAGAAAACTACGGTTAGATTTTGATTCAGCTCATAAAAATCTATAAAGATCAGCTATAAAAGTAAAAAAAAGCGTTTAAAAAAAAAGTTTTTCGTTGGCCTGTGATATCTGTAGAATCAGATGTAAAATTCCCCATGCTGTCATGCTTAAGAAGAAAGGGCTGGTAGGTTAAAATTAATCCTTGCAACTTTATCGAGAAGGAAGAAACAACTGAGGACAGGTAGCAGTATACAATTGAAAGTCGTCGTCCAGAGAAAGAATAAGTGTTGTTTCCTTGCGAATCTCGGTCGTCGACTTTTCGTGTTTGGAAATTACAGAATGAAAAATTAATTTATAGTCAAGAAAAAGACAGTAATAAGCGCATTTGATCCGGAGGGACGATTTGAAGAACTAATTAGAATGAAACAGTTCTCTGAAGGTTATCGCAGAGCTAATGAAGTATTACTCATTTACATAACGAGTCATTAAATTCTACAACGAAGCATTGAGCTACTGAAGCTTCGACAGAGAACGGGAGAAAGGCGGATGGAACGAGACAGAAGAACTAATATATACAAATTATTTATCAATAGAGGAAAAGCAGAAGATTAACACAAAGAATGAAGAATTCAAGACATTGGAATAAAAATAACTGTATGGGTTCACTCAAAGAAGTACACCGAACAATAGCAGTGATTGTATATGGAGAAGAAACGCTTCATGTTTTGACGGAGAGTGATGGAGAGATGGTAAACTACAGCGGACGAGTGGACTGTGTAAACGAAGAGTCTATTACGCAATCTTTATGCTAGAGAAAGAGATCTTGAACGGAGTAGTCATTATCAGATAATTTATTGTAAGGTCAAAGTACACGCTAGCTTAAAAGTGCAAGTTTAAAACAAGCTGGTGCCAATCAAATGAATTATTATGTGAGCGACCATCATCCTGATTATAAACTGGTGTACTCATGAATGAACCTAGCAAATTCCATTTAAATAACCTTTCTGAGGCAATTAAAGGAGTTTCAATAGCAGAACAGTGTAGGTACATTAGTTCACTTGCGAAATTTTAGCAACTTCCAGTTAGAGCGAAACATCTACCGTGCTGGGGTCAGAGATCTTCTTCCATCGGCGTCACTATTGGAGTCACGGATAAGAGGACAAACCCGTACATCTTTGATGACGCCACTTTTAAAACCAAAGAAAATCCCTCTGAAACTTGTTGACAGAACAAAATCGTTCTCTTTAGTGCATCATAGGGAAAGTTAAATATTTCTCGCTGTCGCAGAGTTTACATTGTGGCTTAACTCAAGTAAGAAAAATCTGTTTGCTCGACTATTGAAAGACATATGCTAGACGCTATGAGATGCACTATTTAATTGTCGATAATCACTTTTCTGATTTATACCTCGTCGTTAGTGGCATCACTCTTTACTATTTAAAGACATCTCTCATACACCATGAGCTTCATTATTTTATTTGCCAAAACCGGTTTTCAGGTTTATAACTCATCATCAGTGACATCTGATACTGAGGAACAAACAACTGTATGAGTACAGATTTATATGGAATGGGAAATATACGTATGTAGAAGTAACATAAGTCTGCTTACATAATGTAGTTCTTTTCCAATGACGTGAAGTCGATTAATACGACAGGATGTGAAATATGTCCTGCAACATAGTACACAGTTTTCAATGTCAATAAACTTCACGAACAGTCGTAAACTTTAAGATATTTTATTTTATTCTGAAAAGAAACAGTTCCGGCAATTCATTTTGCCATCTTCAGGCCCCCACACGCTTTTTTCAAATCAACGAACTTATCGTATGGCGCCATAAAACTGGATATCGTGCGTTCCAATCGTTATGCAGATGCTTTATACGAAGACGTGAGTTGGTTTGCTGTTCTTCCATTGTAATTTTATTTGAAAGTGGTTCGTCAGTTATCATAATCTCCGTTCTTCAAATGATACTCTTAGGCCGATTTTCTGCGCTATTTCTTAGAGCGATTTAACTTGTTGCCTGGTTCCTTGAACATTATTGGCCAAAAGGGCAAAATCGTCAGCAACTCACAACCAGGATGAAATATTCACTCCGCAGCGGAATGAGAGCTGATATCAAACTACCTGGCAAACTAAAACTGCTCGCCGGACCGCGACTCGAATTCGCCCGCGAAAGGAAAAACTCCCGAGTTTGAGTCTCAGTCCGGCATATAGTTTTAATCTGCTTCCAATTCTTATGTCCTCTGTGTTATCTTTGTAACGTTATCCATTTCAATGTGCAGTTGAACAGTGCTGGTGATAGGCACTTTGTCTTATTCCTCTTTTTATGGGGAGTATTTCATAAATTCCGCCTCTATACTTCACCTTCAGTCTGGTGTTGATTAGAGGAAGTTTCTTTTGTTTCATTAGTTTTGTACAGAGTACCAGATTCCATAACATTTTTAATACTGGCGGTCTGTGGAGACAGCCATAACCCATCTTGAAATCTACAAATGCTATTGCCAGAGGTTTGTTCCGTTTCCTGTAATATGCCATAGTTAATTCTAAATTATGATGTGCTTTGCACAGATTCGCCATGGTCTGAAATCTGCCCAGCATTTCCTTAACACCTGTTGTAGTTGTTCCTTGTCCCATATAGGATATTGGATAAAATCTTGTGTGTGCGTTCGTGGAGAGAGATTCCTCTGGAGTTGTCCAGCTTGTTTTTATCCCCCTTCTTGTGGAGTGGGCTGATGGTGGCCATGGCCTAATGTTCAGGAAATTTCCTAGTATCCAAATGTTTGTGAGAATCTTGTATAATGATTTCTTAACCTTGTCATTTGAATATTTCCACATTTCAACAATAAACTGATTTTTTTCGGCATGCCTGCTAATTTTTCGTCCCTCTTTCTACTTCTTGGAAAGTAGGAGGGCCTGGTTTGTTAGGATTGGTTTATATTTGGATACTTACGTTCATTTGCTAAAGTTATTTGGGTTCTTCACAGTTCGAATGTTTGTTAAATGCTTTCGTTGCGATTTCAGAATTTCCTTTGTTACTGCGTGCCGTTTTTCCATATTCATTTTCAGTGTTAGGGTACGGGCTCATAATTTGTTGTTGCTTCCCAAAGATTTTGTAGTAGTTCCTCGAATTGTTTTTGTGGTGATTATCTTCTATAGAGTTTATTATGCCTTTATGGAATGCTCTCTTTATTCTCATAATGTTTTGTTTGAATTTTTTCCTTGGTTTTAGAGGTCGCTGGCATTTTCTTTATGTGTTTGAAACTTTAATCATGCTTGGTATCTGTCCTTTTGAAATTCGTCATATTCTGGTGCTCACAATGCATGTTTTCTTCGCGGTATCAAGGAACTATATTCTCGGCTTGTTTCTTGAGAGGTAGTACCAGTTCTTCTAGACCATTTGTTAATTTAATGGTTTGTGTTGTTTGTTGGTATTTGTCATTTGTTATTGAATGATGTGGGTATACTTCCTTTTTGTTTTATTATTTTTTTCCAATTTTTTCTCTCTAATGAAATGAATTTAAATTTACTTTCAGAAAGTATCGTTTGATTCATTGTCTCCTCCTCTCTATACTTTAACATTGTAGATTTCCTTACGAGGATTTTTGTCTATACATCCACGCTCTAGCTGCCACTTCCCCTTCCTATAGTGTGGATGTTTCAGTGTTTTACGTTTACCTGGCTTCCTCTTTAAGTATGTTAACTTAATTATAAGGTTGTGTTTTTTGCAGAATGCTACAAGACTTTGACCATTCTTGTTTGTAAATTTATTTGGCCTTCATTTTCCAATTACATCTTTACCTGCATTCCCTTTCCCAGTTGGATGTTGAAGTCTCCCAATAAGATTTCTACATTCCTTTTATTTATACCATTCACACTTTGTTCGAGAAGGAACCAAAATTTATTTACCTCTTCCTTTGTTTTTGTTGGAAACTATGTTTTCTTTTGTAGGAGGATGAACGTTTACTGTTGAGTAAGTTTCTTTCATTATTTTAAAAGTAAGAGTTGCAATTCTTGGTGATATAGCTTGAAAATTAGTTACTGAATCTGTTATTTTTCAGTTCAATATAAATCCTGCTCCAAATTGGGGACGTTACTTCAGGACCCTCTCTCTTGGTCTCCCATCATAAATTCTGTATTCCTGTTATTTCTTGGAGTCATGCTATTAAATTTTTTGTTTACGTAATTCACCTGCGTAATTCTTGAGATTTCCGGTCTTAAGTAGTAAGTTTCTGTTGTGTTTTGCTATATAATTTATTTGCTTAAGTACAAACTTCTTTTTGTGTGTTGATGTGCATTTGTTACTGCAATCACTCCGATTCGTTGCTGTATCGTGGGTGGCCACCCACCTCATTCGATGTAGCCTTTACCTGCCTTTTTGTGCCTGAGCATAGTATTCTTTACCTAAAAGACCTTTATGTATTTGACTTGGCTGGAGCAACCTCCGATAAACAACTACTGTTGTTAACAGTAGACGGTGTATTTTGTCTTCGAGAGATACATGTCACTGAAGTCCGTCGGAAAGCCGGTGAAGATCTCCCTATCCGCAACCTGGGTCACTGAGACGCGACTCCTCAGAGTATCTCCCCTCCTTCAACGACAGGGTAGTAGATTCACTGATATACACCCGATAAATCGAATAATGTGCTAATCTAATTTGGACTCGCTCTCTTGATTGGACATGTAAAATTTGGCTTTTAAATCATTTTGCTTGTCATGAGAAACAATCTGATGCTTTTTTATCGAGGGTGGGCGTCGTATTTAAGACACGATGAGTAAGATTTACAGGGATGCCTCCAGCTCTACGGAATTGCAAATACCTGTAGAAACACCAGGGAAAATGAGCCTGACGGGACATAAGAGACACCCTTTGTATGTGTGTGTTCAAGAATACCTTGAAGGTGACGATATCGTCTTTAGCAAAGCGTCGTACAATGGGACTACTAGAAAGTGGACGTCTCTTCTGCGATACTGCATACAGACTTGGCATGAATGTGGCCACTGAATATGATTGGTGACGAGAACGTAACTTCAAGAGGAGACCGAGCTACGGACGCCCATGTGCCATTACCGAAAGGAAAGACCGTCGTGTTCGGCGTAAGACTCTATCGCATCGCACTGCGTCTTCAGCAGCAATTTGAGCATTATTTGGCACCACAGTGACACTATGAACTGTTTGTTATAAATCGGTTAATTCAAGGACGCCCTGTAGCGTACACGTTACTGACCCCAAACAACCACAATTTGCGACATCTTGGTGTCAAGCGAGAACTCTGTGATATTTTCTGATGAAGTCTGGCTCTGCCTCGGTGCCAGTGATGATCGTGCTTTGATTAGAAGAAAGCCAGTTGAGGATCTGAACCAAAACTGGTTGTGCGCCAGAGGCACTGGATCTACATGTCGTGTTATGGTCCCCGGTGCCCACGCACCCCAACTGCAAATTTGTACATCAGTCTGGTGATTCGATCTGTTGTACTGCCATTCATAAACAGCATTCCAGAGGATGTTTTCCAACAGGATAACAGTTGCCCAAATATCGCTTATGAAACTCACCTTGCTCTAAAGAGTGTCGACATGTTGCCTTGGCCTACTCGATCCACAGTGCTGTCTCTAATCGATCACATATTGGACATCATCGGACTGCAACTTAACATCATCCACAACCAGCATTAATCGCCGCTTTGTTAACCGACCAAGTGCAACAGGCATGTAATTCAATCGCACTACGCATGCAAGTTTCTAGGTTTGCATTCAACATTCTGGCCTTTTTATCGATTATTAATGTACCAGCATTTCACATCTGCAATGACGTATCTCACGCTTCCAATAACCAGTGATCTGGCAACGTTAATCACTTAAATATATTAATGCAGTACCGAAATTTCATTACCACCCAGTAATTTTGTTGGTGTTGCAACTTTTCTATCGTTAGTGCATATATTACATGGATATGTAAGTATTTTAATCCTCTATGAGTCTTCAGTCCTCCTTGCGATTGAAAATGCGGTGGCAAATAAGCTGTGCAATGGCCTCATGTTATATAGCGTTGAGCTGCGTGTTTGGAACGTCGGTAATCAATATTTTAAAGTAGTATTACAGTATTAAAGTTTCATACAGCTGAAACCTTCCCGTATCCTCTACATCTCTTTATTTTTGTTACGCAACTTTCCCTTCTACAATAACCTATGAAACCTTTCCTCAGGATTTCTATCCCTTGCTTAATAATAACAAATGAAATGTTCCCTTTGAAATTTATTCTCTTTCTCAATCTTCCCATACAAATTTAATTGCTGCTTATTAAAAGTGATTTTCTGATAATTTCGACGAATCATAGAATGTGTCGTCGTCGTGGCCCTCAGTCGTTATCTGCAATAACCCAAACCTGTTCTTTCCCTTTTTTACTGTTACTGGATCGCCATCTGACTGCTACATCGAACTGTGACATGAATATACTTACTCTGGTTTACTATACTCTATTAACCGCTGGTGGGCTGTCATAATAGGTGGCTATATTTATTACCAATGCTGACGTAATTCTTTAATAGCAAAGCTGACGTTATTGTTTAATTAATTTGACTGAAGTTACGTAATTCATAGTTACACTTTTTCTTGACAACAATAAAATTTTTGCAAAGTTTTACGTTGATGGTTTTTGGGATGGATTATAATCAGGAATGCAACATTGCTGGCAAAAATTAATTATATTCTGAAAACGTTTGTTCAAATATTTACTGCTGGTAACGAAATGATTTTACAAACGTTCAAATGGGACTTACTTTTACAATAATCTTACAACTAGCATTGCGCAAACGTACCTTCAGTAGTCTTGAGTTTCGCAAAAAAAATAATTCAATAATATTAGTTCCTCTTATGATAACAGTTAGTTGATGTCTCTGTACATCCGTTTATAATCTCTTGTAAATAATAGCTGGTGGATGGCAGGCACACCGCCCTTCTCAACCTATCGCTTCAGACCAGCTACTGCCTCGCTTCACTTCTTGCTTACTACTGACTTCCTACGAACGCAAAAGTGCCGTCTCTCCTGTCAACAATCCTTTCTGGTGCAGACAATCCCTGATACCATTACAAAACGTATCAATTCGCGGTCTTTCCCACTCTTTTCTTAAAATGTATCCATACGCGGTCTCTCCCGCTCTTTTTAAAATTATATCAATTAGCGGTCTTTCTTAGCAACTATACTTTGCTGCAGACATTCCCTGCTGCCACAATTTTTTTCCAGAATGACAAATATTAATTATTCCTACTTAATCCTATTAATAAAATATAAACATCTTTCATAAATTGTGGTCTGAAAAAGACAATAGGAATATACACGTCTTAGACAGCTTTCTGAACCTGTCAACAACAGATCAGCTGGGTATTTGTCCACGATGCTGTGAAAAAATGGAGTGATGATTTGATATATGCGTCATTGCATCTAACTTTTTCGTGAAGATGGTCTTTTCGTTTTGACCTATTCTGATTTATCAGGTATAAGCTAAACGATATAGAATTTTACAGGTACTAAATTCACGTTGGGTTTGGCTACTCCACTTGTCCGTGTGGGAAAAACGGATCGCTATGTTAAACGAGAAATCGTAATGGGCGCAACGTGAGAGCAGGCTAAAGAAGGTGATAATTCTGTTGCTTTAAAGCTGACTATAATGGTCTTCCGCCAAACCGGATTTGCCAGCAGAGCTTATCAAGCCTGCTAGCGCCGCAGAGCGATTACGAAGTAATCAAAAACTCATCGACAACCAACCGGATTCTCTACGTGCAAGCGTCGCTTCCACTGAAATTCAGAGCCCTAATTTACCGGAGTGGAGTGATGAACATAAGCAAATGTGAGGGCCCTGCTTTGTTTCTTGCTGGTCGGTTCATAGAGATCAACCGGACCGTGTGGTCCCACTACCTTACATTTGGCCCCCTTTGTGGCGCTTATAACGCAACGGAAGTAGCCGCCCTAATTTAAGTAGTGTAAATGACTTAAAACATTCTGGATTCCTCTTGATGTATATTGATTTAGATATAAGGTCGTATTTTCTGCGAAATGCCACAAGCCTTGATAATACTTGTTTGTAAATTTATGTAGAATCGAGTTTTCAATTATATTTTTACATTTACTTCCTTTTCCCAGCTGGACGTCCTGAGTCAAACGGACGAAACTAAATTTTCTGTGCGGCTGAAAATCAATAAAAATGTACTTATATACCTGCCCTGAGCCTCTTCTCAAACCAGAAACGAGGAGCGAGAAAATTAAATAAACCTACTTAGTTTGGCATTGCGTTGTTGACCGTTGAATAACAAGCGCGTATACACCCAGAAATGCACATAGTTACTTGAAATAGATTGACGCGCTTAAGCAATGCAACTCGGCTAATATTATAAACAAACCAACATCAAACATGTGTATACCAATTGTCAAATTCGAATACCACGCGGGCAGCGGTTCTCTGCTAAGCGAAACAGCCTCATGATAGATTCAGGTGCACGCTATATAAAGGTGGGTTGCAAAGCTGTTCATTTGACGCAGTTACTTATTTGTTACGTGAGGACTCAGGATCTGCGAAACCTGGCACTCACAGTGAATGAATGAGAACAGGTGTGACTGCTATTTTACTTATGGCGGAAAAATAACAGGGATATTTATGTATTGATACTGTTACAATGACATTGTTGTCGTATATCAATTATTTACAATTTTAAGAGTGGAACAACATTTTATTTTAATGAAAAAGCAGCTAGACATTATATTTGTACCTGAGAGCCTGCGCCGTACCTCACTTACGATGGTATTGTTTCGTCGGTAACTCCTTTGCTGAAGGTGACTGTTATCTTGCTGTAAGTTTTGTTGATAAAAATATGGGAACGACGGTCGCAACACTGCAACACTTAGCTTGACACTTCACCACATTTCTTGGCATAAGTATTACAATGATTATCAGGTTGTGTAAGGTAAATTAAACACTTTATTCAATACAAGTGAGCACACACAATCTACCACGAGATTTTTGATGAGGGATACCCATTTTCAGTTCACTTTCTCTACAGACATCACAGAGAGATACAAGATGAATAAAAATACATTTAGATATTCACTAACCAATAGTACTACCAAAATGAATGAACTGACGTGGAGATGTTCTAGTATTGAGTAACTACTGCAGAGTGACACACTTTCACTCGATGCTAATTACATATTGTTCATTTTTGAGGAATACCGATCTCTATCGAAAGAGTGCATACCATGGACTCATTTAGATGGACAGACTACTTGAAGCATTCAAGTAAACAATCTCTATAAATGGGTATATACCAATCCCAAATAGTAAATGCCGTACAAAACGAAGGATTTTGCGGTGGCATTCATCGGAAGACCGTAGATAACATTTATTTAACTGATCTGCAAATTAACAGACCTCAGGCGACTTACTTTGTTTGTGTATTATTTGACTGTTCCAGGTATAAAGCTTCCTGTACTTAGGTCCCGCAGATTTTTGCTCACTTACTGCATTGTACTACTTCTGTTAACAACTGGTCTTGGGCCAAAAATATTCGCATGGCACAAAAGTGCAGTCGTTATGAAATGGAAGTCAAAAGAAATGAAAAGGCATTACGAATACTGTTAAGATGAAATACATTATTTGCCTTATTTCTGTTCGTAACATAAACATTGACAATGAGCGCCACTTACAGTCATTTAGAAATAATGCTGCTAAAATAAAATTATTGGGCTGATGCGTAAGTTCATAGCGTTTTTCCATAAGTTTAATAAAAACAACCGAAACAAATACTAGAGAGTTTAGTCACCAATAACATGTTACCCTTCACTATTTACAGCAGTCTGTCAAAAATGGGGTAACTTTCCGATTCCGCGACTGTAAAAATCACGCTGTTTTAAGACGAAGAACCCATTGAGCCATGTTCGGAGAGCACTTTTATATTCTTTTTTTTTGCTTATTTTTATGCTTTATTTGTATTGAATATTGCCAATGAAAACACAGCTCAAAAGGCAACAGTGTACATAAACGATCTCGATGAAGTTTGGCGCGTATGTAGAGTGGGCGAAATAATGTGATACTTATTTTTTTGTGCCCAATTTCACTCTTAAGGAGTAAAACCCACCCCGAAAGTAATTTAAAGTGAATGTATTCGATAACTGTTTTTCATATAAACGTTCATATGTATATCAAGCCACAGGCAATCAAGAGTAGTAAAACTGGATTCTGAAATACCATTTTTGTAAAATAAGCCTTACACATTGTACTGTTGGAGTATTTATTAAATACCTAATTAAAATATCTAAATTGTTATTCTAATCATTCATCTTATTTATATTCGTGTCTTTGTATATGTTTATGTTTTTAATTCTTTTTTGTTTTCAATCATGTTTTCTTTGTTTTTAAGTTACAGTTTCAGATTTGTGTATTTTGTTCGTTATTTGTTACAAGAACATTACAAAAATGAGTCTGTAAAGAAACGCTTATAACATAAAGTTTTTTATACAATGCATATAAAATGAACGAAATTTCTCCATATAATATACACGAAGAAGTAGACAACATTTGAAAACGACGAAGGCAACATTTGAAAAGTGTGCGAATGACCTTTCTGAAAGCTGCTTTATCCACTACAGCAGTTTACTTTTAAAACTGATAACTGGTGTTAAAAATAGAGGCGATTAGTTCGTGTGTATCCTGTAAAGTTACACTGAAATTCTGTTGCTTATTAAGATCGGTTAGAAATGTGAGATCTAATATCCACTGGTCATCAAACTATTTTACTGGCTTTCTTTACATGTCCATGCTTAATGCAAAGTCTTTACGTAAGTTGGAAAAACGTTCTAAAACGACACCTCGACTCCACTAGCGTGCACTTTTCACAAACACGGCAAGTAGAGCAATATCGGACCCATCCACGCTTTCATCCAAAACCAAAGAGAAAAAATCTTTATTCTCGCCATCCATTTGCGTTTACACGTCGTTTGAAATTTCTTCTATGCGCTTGCAAACCGTTTCGAAAACCCGAAAAGTCGTTGGACACAAAATTGTTTCACCGTCGAACACACACTTTGACAAATTTTCCTTCGTTGAAGGGATGCACTGTTTTGGCTATTTTAAATGCTGTGTGATACCTCACTCACTAACATGGATCTCTTCCTGTGGATACGTTACAAGGAAGGGGCAAAATCGGGAGGAAACCACATAACGCTTTATAAATAAAAGAAACACTCACAAAATGACATAAATCTGTATGAACTCTCCTCTTTTGGTCTCATGTATTTTAGCTCGAAAAGTTTGACCTAAGTGATCAAGAATTTCTCCTGAAGGAACTGAAAATCCTGCTTCGTGCTTTTTTATCTTTTTTCCCAAGTCGATATGAAAGTACTACAAATAGACACTGACGGTCGGTTTGTGTTTCAATAAAAACGTGATCTTCTTCCCACTGTCGGTTGAAGCGTAAAGATTTGACTGATTTTCGTTTTGAGGATCGTAATTGCTCTCAGCTACTTTCTTCACACTAAATTTGTCCTACCACGAACGCCAAAAAGACTTCGATGGCAACAACATCATTTACACGAATTAAACAGCCCCGTCTTGCCGCGCGCTATCGACAACATTTCTGCCATTTTCAAGAGAAAAGTGCAGCAGGAAAGTGATGTGCAAGGAAATTTAAAATCACGGTTTACAATGCAATTTCTTTTTCCCTCTCTTCCCCTTCTGTCTCTCTATCTCTCTCTCTCTCCCTCTTCTCTCTCTCTCTCTCTCTCTCTCTCTCTCTCTCTCTCTCTCTCTCACACACACACACACACACACACACACACACTGTTAACACTAGCTTCACCATACCCACCAAACATAACCAACGCGAGAAGTTATGGATAGTGAAAATTAGCATTAACTGTCCGTTTTCTGATGATGGAAACAGCAGGATTCCACGCACAATTTAAGCAAAAATCTTCATCTCTATGTGCGAAGTTACTTGCTGATTTACTTTCCTTACTAACATTGTTCCAGCAGCTTGAAGGTCTTGCCTGATTCGGCGTGTTGTTATGTTCCATACAATGTTGAGCAATAGCCTGTTTACTGGACTGTTGTAAGCGTGTGTGCCGCTTATGCTCAGTGCGCGGGTCCTCCACGATCTTGACTGTCTGACCAGCTTATGACATGCCACAACTGCAAGGAATACGATAGATACCCATCTTACATAAACGAAGATCATCGTTAACGGAACGTAGAAGGTCCCTAATTTTAGATGAAAGACGGAAAACACATTTCACAAAATACGACCAATATTATCGCAAATCCTCCCTGTGTAAGGTGGAAAGGGCGTACACCTTCGTACTAATTCGGTATTATAACCAATCAGCCAGTGCACGCTTGCTGGACAGCGCAAGGCACGTCTGATCTGTCATTCACTATACCCATTCTGACGAAAGGTGAACACTCAGGATCTGAAATGACGTTGGCCAAACGACAAGACTATCGTCTACATCGCTGAACCCAAAGTACGCAGCTTTCAAAGCCGCCGACACCAAGGCACTTTCTTCGAAGTATTACACAAATAAATAGGCAAAAATAAGTGACAACCAGCTTGCCATCGCAACTCTACCTGTCTGTTCATAGTACTGGCTATTGAATAAAAGTAAGTGGAAGTCGACACATGTCGAAATCGGTTTGTTAATTCAAAATCATCACGAATCAAACAGAGGAACACTAGTGAAGATGGAGACCACATCAATATCAGAGTAATTCAAACGCGTTTCCACTGACCTATATAAGGAATAGCCCGAGTTCTTGATATGTTCCTCACAACGACCTGTTGTGGGCTAAACATAGCAGAAAAGTGTTTTGCTACATGATGTATCGGAGCACCATCGTTACTCACAATCGGACGCAGTGAAGCCCCGTCTTTCTGGATCTTCAGAAGGCTGTATAACAGGGAGTGCAGCAGAATCAGCAGTAATATTCTTGATAGTCTCCTGTGGCAAGGAACTTTTCTTTAGTCTTTCTCTCAACACGCTGGTCCAGAACCACTGTAGAATTTCCATTGTCCGCAGGTAAAAAATATCCACATCAACTGTAAGAAACCGTGAAGCAGCCCTATCTGCTGCTGCTATATTTCACTTGTGTGAACGTGCCCCAATCAACACACGGTATGCAACCCTCCAACCTCCTCTGAAGCTTCAGGAGGTGGTTTAAAAACAGCTTGTTCGACAGAAATAATAGAATCAGCCACTGGCAAGTGGTCAGTGCAGAATTTAAACTTTTCCTTCGCACGGAAAGGCTGCGTCGTCAAAACGTTTCTCCGCGAGATTTATCACAAACTGACGGTGTGTAGTATTAGACTCCAATCCAAATGTCGAGCAGTTACAGAATGAAATTCCAGTCTGACTGCAACCGTTAAGCACTGCTCAGCCAATTTCAAGGAAAAGCAGACTTTTTGAGGTCTCGCTTTCCGAAATTTCATTGCAAACCGAGCTTTAAAATTCCCTTGCACTGCGCTTTTCCTGCTGCAGTTTTCTCTTGAAAATGGCGAGGTGGTCTCCTGAGGAATACCGTCTGTTTTCGACGACTTCACCCTGATGCAAATTGGTACGTTATCTGAACATTGCATAGGCCGGTAGAAACTCATGTGTCACTCCGACAGCATACACACTTACTCTCCAAAAATTGTATTTTCGGAACGAGCTTCATTACACATGGATGTGTGTGGCTTAAAAGCTTCTTCAATTTATGTTGTAACAAAAGATTTCATTTTTCAACATTAATTAATGGTGATTAGGCACTTTTCAAAACTTCAAATTATTACAAAAGTTGATTATACGGTTTTCAGGAACGTTCGTTGTATATCAACGTTTATATATAAAAAAAAGTTTTTCTGTATCAGAGTTTCGAAGATATTCCCTCTAAACCTGGTATTCCAAATTGTCCTTCTAGCGTTTTTTTATCCGTTGAAGACCTTTGCATGTAAACTCGATAAAAATAGAGGAAACTGATATTTCAACTCGCGAATATCGATGTCGGTGAGTAACAGATTCCAAATCATCCCTATAATTTACAAAGTCAACTAAGATGTTTCTCATGTCTAGAGAACCAGCAAATGTGTCTTCCACTGTTTTTCACCTGCTAGAAGTACACACCACAATCGATCTTCCCTCAACTAAATAAAGGCGCGAAATGTGCAGAAGCACTCAAGCGGACGATTTACATGGGAGGAAATAATGGCCCACTGCAGACACAAATCCGTATTGAATCTTCTCATATTTCCACGTGATCACGAAATCTGTCCACCACGTACTAAGAATTAGTTCGCTATTTGTCAGTGTAGAGGACGGCATGGTTAAATCATTTACATTACTGCACCCCAAAAGGCCTCTCCATTCGGACAGCTCCTACCGTTAGCTGGAAACGTGAATCATTCCCCCCACAGTCACCGGCGCTGCACGGCAAGCACGCATAGGCAGAATCGTCATCATAGGAAGCCGGCCACAGATATATTTTATCACTTTACTTACAACTAAATATTATGATCACGATCTCAATTGTATGACATTTGTCAATGAGTGAAGTATCGGAAATACACTCTACTGGTGGCTGTGGTGCTGGAAATAGAAATATCTGTACCATTCTTGTGATTCGTCATACATTTTCCTTTGCTGTCACGATATTCCAAGTCAAATCCAGACCTTCCTTACGACTGGACATAGTCATTTCCTTTGCACATTTTGGAACACACACACACACACACACACTCACACACACACACACACACACACACACACACACTTGATGGCCTGATGCTCAAGGTGAACCTATCAGCCATCCCCTACTACTAATTATAATACTTGGCCAATAACTGACTGCCGGTGATATGAAACAATAGTGACCGAAAATCAGCATTTGGTGGACATGTCTCATAAGTTTTCTGTGCGAGTAGTACCATGTGTCTTAGAAAGAGACACATAATTGTGTTACAGACTGCCAGATGTTAAAAAACATGACCATATTATTATCACAAGCGGTCTTCGTTCTACAGGTGCACACAAGTATTCATACTGAAACCTATACTGGATTTATAAATTTACATATGGCACTACCCCCGAATGAACTGGTTTTTCTAGACAAATACCGTGACCCTAAATATAGACGGTGATATCAGGAGTGTATATCATCAGAGCAGCAATGCAGTTACACGTAGCCCACGATGCAGCCTCGTGATAAAATCACTGAATTTTGAAAGTGATTCGGCTAAAGAACGTGGTATGAAACCGGTATTTGCAACGCTGTCATTTCACCGCTAGATATTTCTCCAGTATTATTAACGCGTTCTGTCTCGATGCCATTTCAGCGGTTCTACGATATATCCATTGGGCTACAGGCGAAGGTTGATTCAGAAATATCACAAACAGTAGATGGTGTGCTGACTGAGGTCGTAAGAAATATATACTAACTTTTCATATCCCTAGGGTTATGCTCTCCGGTAGAAGTGCTGTCTGGAATTTGGAGTCAAATCTTTCCATTCAACCACATACCTGCGTTGGATCCTACGGGGAAGTCCTTTAATGATTACAGCCACTAGTGAATCATGTTTCTGGTACTCTCATATCCTAAAAAAAGTCACCCTTTCCAAATGCGTGAGCTACAGAAAAATTTTAGGTAGTCCCTATGTCTCTGGCAATTGCTGCCATTTCTGCAGCTTTGGGCATGTGAACGTTCCAATTTAAGTAGGAACTGAGCAGATGTCGGAGATAGCTGTATGTACCACCTTCTGTAAGCCGTGTAGAAACAGAGAGACCTGAGTTAGCACGACAGGAATGTGTTTTGACCCTTTGTTAGAAATGGGAACATGTTGTAGCTCCACCAACAATGTACAATGTGTAAGGTCAGCGCCAAACGAAGCCTGCTCCTGCAACACCAGGTAGTACAAAAGAGTACGGAAACTGGGAGAAGAACGAGGATTTTGCTACTTCATTGTCGTATGTCCCGAAACTACATTCAAGTCCTGCTGTCCGAAGCAGATCCATGTCCCTCAGGACCCATTCACGTCTATCACCCATCACGCTATCTTCGTTATTCTATAGCATCCAACAGTAGAAAATTACGAAGTATAAGTGCTCCTCTAACTTCATCTGATAGAGAACTCGATAAGATTTTTATCGCATCTCTCTCCTCCTATATATCGAAAACAAATACCATCTATGTGCCATCATCGAGCAGATGTGATGATCCTATTAAATATACAGCTATTGATCCGGACCAGTATAAAGTTACATCGCCTTTACTGTAGGAGGATGACAGCATCCCACAAACTATACCATAAGTCGAAGAGTCCCTCCCTGTGTCCCTGAGTTGTTGTTTGAAACAGTTTTTTTCTGCTGTAACACGCTTGGTACACTTCCATACATTTTGGTTTTTCCGCCATGACTTAAAGGTCTGTGTCAAGTTCTAAACTGACATTAACATGTTCTGATTCATTGCTTCTCACAGAAAACTAGATGTTGCAGGGTATAAGTAATTGTTGTTACTGCTGCTACCATAACACACCACACACACTGGACGATTTTGAATAAAAGACAGTTACAACATAAGGAAACTGGAAGAGTTTGGCAGCGTTGTGGAGAGTTTCCCAACTGCTGTCTGAAGGTGACTGACGACCTCTACATTTAAACTCGTCTGTCACAATGATAGAATATCTGATGGCTCTGCATTCCATTTCGAATGATTCTTCGTAATGGAGTCAAGTACGCAATCACTGTTTCGGTGCTAGCCTCCCCAGAAGGTGTCGCCCTCCATCAGAACTCTTTCTCCAACTCAAACAAGGGATGTCAGTCAATCATGATGGACGGGATGCAAAAGACACCGTCGACGTACCGTAATAATAAGCATCACAGTTGATATTGCGAACAACGTTGGCAATTTTACAGTAATTGCAACACCGACCAGTGATGTGACAGTATGTTACCAAATTTCAGTATCGTACCTAAACCGCCCCTTCTCTACTTTGCGAGTATCATTGGGAATGTAGAGAGATGATTGTGCAGTATGTCCATTCATGGTTAATTCTCGAACACATACATCATCAAAGTATACTAGACAGCACTCTACATATTTCTAGCACCTTGAGCATAGTGCATAATTTACGATCTATCTCTATGCGGATGGGAGTCACAGAGCGATCTCGCAGTTTTAGGATAAAATTAGAGACTGAAAGTCCCCCTCACACTGTCTTTGACCAGCCCGCCTTGCTGCACTGTTACCGACTTAATCTGCAGCCGACCAGAAGTAGACCACTATATTCTGCATCTCATCATTGAATGGAGCTAGACGAGTCCTCGCCCATCCAAGTACACAATTTTTCTCCAGATGCGCCCATGTCGAGGAGGTTAACACTCCTTACCGGTGTGTAGTAACACATTTGAAAGTGTTGTGGTGTAATAGCAGATGTTCAAGAACAACAAGAAACGGCTGGTTTTTGTGGATGTTGGAGCTCCAGACAGATGGAGTTCAAGGCATTGTTATGTAAATCAACCACGCTATCAACTCTAAAGTACTGCTTTAGAGCCTGGTATCAGTGCCTGGAAGTTATGGGTAGGAGAGAACATGAACACACGCACTCCTAAGGCTACGATTTCCCGCACTTAAAACAGGCTTTAATGTAAGATCGCTATAGTTTCAGACCTATTTGTCATATGGAATGTAACAGTGTTAATATTCCAATGCATGAAATATATTTCCAGCGCATAACATATATCCTTCCTCCCGGTTTCTCTACGATAAACTTTGGTAATGAACCGTAAAATGGAAACACTGCTTCCTTAAAATGTCGATTCTATGTGATACGTGCACAATATAGCTTTCCAGAGATGTATAGCTTCCATTGCTTACATTCGATCACAGTTCAGAAATTATGCTATGCCCACCTGAGTTCTATATAAAATGAAAGTTATTAACGGAGAATATCTCTTAAAAGGAAACAGATAAACGCATAGCACCGGCGTTTGACATGTGAAATTAAATGCCATGCCGCCACTAACTCTGTAAACAAGACATCTGTCAAGCAAATGTATTCATGGGGTTTGCAGTGCCTCACAGGTGAATGGAGTACATTGCATAAATCACAGCTCGTTTAGAGGAATATGTCACATTTCATTACACATGAGATGGAAGTCGACTGATGACTGAGAGGTTTACTGTTAACAATCGCAAGTAGACACTGCTCTAAGACCCACACAGAACACGCAGTTGTATACAAGTGAATGCTGGCTATCTCGCACAACTGATGCATCCTGACAGAACATCGGGAAAAATGGTCAAATGACCTGCTGCAACTTCTCTCCCTCTCTCTCTCTCTCTAGAATGTATCACCAGTCTACCATTAAATCGCACCTCGTTACAACTCCCTCTTAACCAACCACTCCATCCACGCTATGTCATCCTTCGCAGATGCAAGTAAGTCTAGAGGCACATGAGTCTCTGCTTTTCCAGGAAAGCATCGAAGACAGCTGTCAACCCACGTGTATCACTATTACCTCAGTAGACATACAGCAGAATACTGCCTTGACAAAAAAAAAAAAAATACTGTTTCCCTGGTTCCTGGTGCTTTCATGTCAACATTTTCTTGTATTCCTCTTACTGTCGCATACTCGTTCCAAAGTACACGATTTCTTCTGCATCAACCATGGACACAAACGTAAATCCTCAATTTCCCCACATATCTGTGTGTTTTCTTTCAATTTATACGTATTTTCCACAGTTTTATCGATTTTTGTATGTCACTTCTACCCATGCGATCTTGGCACGATATCTCTTCTCGCGTTCTAAAATTGTTTGTAAATGTAGTACAGCTGCCAACACCTAGCCCAAATGCACTGATCGAGAGGCGTAGTATAGCACTGTACTCGATTGCATCCAGTCGCCTCCACCCCATATATTCCACAATTGCAACGCATTTCCTCTGTTTTCTGCATGTCCGTGTACATGCATGTGTCGCCAGTAGGATATGACAGTGCCAGAAAGTTGATTCACTAGTGGCTGCAATCATTAAAGGATTTCTCCATAATATTCAATGCAGATATGTAGTTGAATGGAAAGACTTGACTCAAAATCCCAGACAGCATTTCTAATGGAGAGGGTAACAGTAGAGATTTTAAAAGCTAGTGTACATTTCTTAGAACCTCAATCATCACACCATCTACTGTTTGTAATTCTTCTCAATCAACCTTCGCCTATAGCCCAATGGGTATACAGCAGAACCGCTGAGATTGCAATGAGACAGAGTGCATTACAAATACTGGAGAAATACGTAGTGGCAGCATGAGGGAGTTGCAAGTACCAGTTTCATACCATGTTCCTTAGCTGAACCACTTTCAAAATTGCCGGCCGCGGTGGTCTAGTGGTTCTAGGCGCGCAGTCCGGAACCGCGGGACTGCTACGGTCGCAGGTTCGAATCCTGCCTCGGGCATGGATGTGTGTGATGTCCTTAGGTTAGTTAGGTTTAAGTGGTTCTAAGTTCTAGGGGACTGATGACCAAGAAAGAAACTATGGAATCTACCGACATGACGACAGACGATATGATCGTAACGACAGACCTGAATTGCATCAGAACTGGCGGGATTTAAACAGGGCACGGCCCTCTCGACAAGGTGAATTTGTAGAAGTTAGGTCTCCAAACCCCAATAACGACGCGCGCCAACAAAGAGACAATAGGCAATGACTCATACCGCTGGCAGCCACAAAACGTACGTATGAAACTAACGACGCAGCTGCCGTAGCTAGTAATTACGTAAAAATGGAAGATATTAGGGACATCTTACTCCAAGAATACGACGTAAAACATAACAACATTGCATATCCTGTGATTCACATTACAGTAAATGACGTAAAATTTACGGCAGTACTTGACTCTGGCAGTCCCATTTCAGTAATTAGTGAAACAGCCTTTAGCAAATGCAACAAATCGAACGATTGCCCCACACTTCCGTTATGTAAGATTAAATTACAGGGTGCAATCTTTGGAAAAAGTGTAGATGTACGCCAACAAGCCAACTTAGAATTCTTTTGTCAAAGCCACAGCTTCTCTATGAACTTTCTTATTGTTCCATTATTGTCGACGAAAATTATACTGGGAGCGGACTTTTTGAATGAATACAAAGTAATCTTAAGCTTTCACGATGCTGAAATAAGTTTAGAAAAAGAAGGTAAGTCAGTAGCTTTGAAATTTGAAGATTGGCTCTCAAACCACGACGAAGAAATTAATCGGCTTTACCTCCTGTTAGAAAACAGTTCGGAATTTTCGACGGAACTTGACACTAACAATCACTCTGCAAGTACTGACAGGGATGATATCGACGGCGCATTTGATACTAATGAGTTAATTCAGAATAAAATTCAAACAATTGAGAATTGTATTGACACTGATAGGGAGGACCTTTTTGAGATTTTACAAGCACATTCCACAGTTTTTACTCACAAAACAGGAACAATCAAGGGATTTCAATACCAATTTCGTGTTCGTGAGCATACTAAATTTTGTGTTTGACCATACGTAATTCCGGCGCATTATAAGGACCGCGTTAGAACAGAAGTACAATCTATGCTTGACGAGGGCATTATTGAGCCTGCAGTAAGCTCATACAACAATCCATTACATGATGTTGAGAAGAAAAATGGATCGATCAGGCTTGTCTTAGATTCGAGACAAATCAATACTATCATCATTCCTGAAACAGACAGGCCGCAAGTGTTGGAAGAACTTCTTCAAAATTTTAATGGTGTAAAAGTGTTGTCTTCCATTGATCTCAGATCCAGCTTTTTATCAGATCGAACTTCATCCAGAATGTAGAAAATACACAGCTTTCCTTTGATTCGGCGTTTGTTATCAGTTTCGGAAACTTCCTTTTGGTTTGAACATTTCTTCGGCAGCATTCATTCGCGGGCTGAATTCCATATTACCTGAGTTCTTAAACCGTCACATCACCTTATATGTGGACGATATTCTAATAGCAGAAGCTTCATGGGAACAACATAATCGCATCCTCAACAGTTTGTTACGTATTTTTGCAGAATCTGGAATTACAGTTAACCTGAAAAAGTCTGAATTCAGTAGGTCAAAGGTGAGGTTTTTGGGACATATTATTTCTTCTGAAGGCATTCAGCCGGATCCTGAAAAGTTAGAAGCAATCAGAGCCATTCCAGTTCCATCCACAAAAAGACAAGTCCGCAGTTTTCTAGGTCTCGTAAATTTTTACCGTCGTTTTCTGAATATGCAAATTCTATTTACACCAAAACTTTGTTCTCTCACTGGAAAAAATACTATTTGGAACTGGGACGAACAAGTACAGTTGGAATTCAATTCTTTGAAAGAATCGCTACTTAACACGCCAAGACTAGCTCATCCAGATCTGTCACAAGATTTCTGCCTTAGCAAGGATTCTTCTAAAGTCGGTCTTGGTGCCCATTTATTTCAAGAAGCCACAGAAAATGACACTACTGTTCAGAAAACCATTGCTTTTGCTAGCCGAGTGCTAACAAAATCTGAAAAAAATTATTCCGTTACTGAATTAGAAGCTTTAGCTATCGTTTGGGCATTTAACAAATTCCGTTTATTTCTTTCTGGTAAGCACGTAAAAGTATACAGTCATCATCATGCATTACAATTTCTTATGCCTTCAAAATTAAATCATGACAGGTTAAAACGTTGGGCATTGTTTCTGCAAGAATTCCACTTCACAATAGTCTACATTCCCGGCAAGGAGAACATTGTTGCGGACGCACTGTCACGAGCACCGGCTGGGCTTGAGAAAAGTAACACAGAAGGCAACCTCGAGAAAAATTTCAGTATTCTTTACATTCAGAAAGTCGCCTTTGAAAACTTCATCACCACATCTTTAAAGGACATTGCTCATGAACAAGATAAAGATCCGATTTGGAAAGACATCAAAAGTAAATGGCACGAAAAGCCGCACACTCAGATTCGGCCTTATTATCTGGTTAGAAACAACATACTGTTCAAACGCTGCACTGTTGATGACAAGGTATGGGTACTTTGCATTCCTGACAATTTTGTTAATAAGCTCATTTGGTACATTCATTTCAGCTATGCACATTTTGGTCCACGAAAATGTTATCATATTCTTCGGACGACTTGTTATTTTAACAATATGGAAAAGGGAATTTGAAGAGTCTTGTCTATTTGTAAACTTTGTCAAAAGGCAAAACCATCTACTATCTCACATCGTGCTCCGTTGTTTCCTATTATTCCTTCTAAATTAAAAGAATTTGCTGCTGTTGATCTCTTGGGACCCCTTGTCAGAACATCGAATGGATTTTCGTATGTTCTAGTCGCTGTTGAACTTACTTCAAAATTTGTTTCTTTCACTCCATTACATAAAGCCACTGGACGGTCTGTAACCAACGCCTTTATTAAAAATTTCTTACGTGAAGTTGGCCACGTTGCTAAAGTCATTTCAGATAATGGACCGCAGTTCAGATCTGCTGTTTGGTCACGCATGCATCGGAATCATAAAATCAAATCTGTTTCTTATTTCATTCTACTCACCACATTGTAACCTTTCTGAAAGGATTATGAAAGAAATCAATAAGCTTTGCAGACTTTATTGTCACAGAAAGCATCAGCATTGGGACAGATATTTACACTTATTTCAAAATGTGTGAATGAAATGCCTCATGATTCCACTGCTTTACCACCTACTCTTGTACTGAAGAATGAAGAACCACCGAACAGAAGCAGAGAGCTTGTACCTTTCCCGAATACACGTAAACTTCGACACAAGGACATAATTGATTTGGCTATTAAAAATATAAAATCTGCAGCAGACAAAAGGAGAAAACTACAAGGAAAAGCAAATGCAAAGAAATTATACATTGGTCAGAAAGTTCTCATTAAAGCTCATTCATTATCACATAAGAAGAAACACTTGAGTCACAAATTCTTTCTAATTTACAATGGACCTTACAGAATCCGACGAATACGACATGATAATTGCGTTGAAGTTGAAACTCTGCGTACTAGGAAGAGTAAAGGATTGCACCACATTTCACATGTAAAACCGTTTATTGAAAGATAATCTGCTTTTTAACTTTGTCTTTGCCATATAACTTTTCACGTTACATTACTAGTATGCTTGTCAGACAGAATCTGTTAACATGCAACAATGTTTGAAGTTAAATATCCAGTCAAGAACCAAGAGAACTTATTGAAACAGAAATTACGAATATATTGTTATAGTGAACAGACGTTACAGTGTTATTGTGTGTGTACATTCTTGCTTGTTAGTTGCACGATTATGTAATGACTATAAGGCTTACATACATATAACATATAATGGTACTGCTAATGAGATTTTAATGCAACATTTTGGTTTACTTGAAAATACATTGTGGATTTAAAGTACTTTCTGTGAGATACCAGACGACACAGTGGTTAGTTTATGTGACAACTACACGGTTTTATCACGACACTACTAATAAGTGACAATTTACAATGTTGCTTTTGCGGTGTTTCTGTTTTATATCTGCACAGTTTTTCTGCATTATTCTGGAAAGTAAAACATGTTTTAGTAGTAACTTTTGTGGTATAGCAACAATGAGACAGCCTTTTTCGTGGCACAACAATACGTTACTGTACAGTACTTTCTTCATCACGCCAATAAGCATAATAATTACGATATCTATACGCAAAGCATTTCACTTTTGTTTATCATGAGGTAAGTACATTGATTTCTGCAGAACTTAGCTTTCGGAGGACGATAACTACGACACTTCCACAGAGATTATGTTGCAACAAGATGCACAGTTTAGCGCTACAGTACACGTATTTGAGTGATTAATTTTATACTTAAAACATTTATTTTCAAAGATTTTTGAATTACAAAGAAAGTTTTCCGTGACACATTTCATTCCATTGCTGTAATCTGTAACACCTGAGGGTATAATTACATGAATCCTTAGGGGGGTACACGCTTACTTTGTGTACCATGTGTGTGGCAAGCACAAGGAGCCCTAGCTAATATGGTATTTGCTTATACAACTTTACACATCGGTACCATATTTCTCCAACACAGAATTACACAGCTACCTGATTATTTAACAGAGAAACAAACATTTTTTTACTAGAACAGTGACACATGTTTACGCGATTACACAGTCGGGTAACTTCACACTTACGAAATTGTATTTTGTCTGTACTTTGTGAACTGTTCATATTTTTTCGGAACCATTGTGATACTATGAGAGCTTTGAATGATGTATTTGGTATGAGATCATGATTTTTAAAGTACGTTTGAGGCAGATTACACTTTTGACATGAGCAGAGAATTTTTTTAGGTTTTGAAATTATTGCAGAAAGCTACGACTTTTTTGAGATTTGACTGGGGCGTTATGATGTTATTATTACGATGACTATGTGTATTATGCTGTTGTGGTATGTTTATGATCAATAAGCTGATGCTATATGAGTTATTTGATTATGCTACGTATCTGTTATGATGAAATATTGAAGAAGTGTCGACAAATAAGATAAGGAATAATGACTAGTGGTTAGGGACTCTGGTTTGTGAAAAAGTTTGTTGGAAACCAAGAATCATACTTTGTTACGAAATGTATGTAAATGCGTGAATGTATTACAATGCCGCCGAAAATTTTTTGGACACTGTTATATCAATAGGATTTTGTTTCTACAGATTTGTGACGCAAATTCTTGACCTGTGAAATATTTTTATATGAGACTGTCACTGAAGCGGAAACTGCTGTCGTAAAAATTTCCGTAATAAAGTTAAGTGACCACTTGCACGTAATGTGTCGTGGGCAGCTGCGTGACAGTCGCCTGGAAAAAAGCCATTAGTGTGTGCCTTTCAGAGGCACAGGTGGAAAAAAAGAGGCCATTATCCTCGCTATTGACATTTCGTTGTAGAAAGCATCGCAAATATGACACACTCAAACTTGAAAACATATGATTATACTGTGGAGCTTTTAATTTATGATATTTACTAAAATGCCTAATGAAATGATGAGAAACATTTTACATCAATTGTCTTTCTAGTTGAGAGTTTGCTCATTTTGTTTAATATCAAGTTTCTAGCTGCAGCAGCATTGGTTAAAATAAAATTTAATAGATGTACTAATATAAATATTTTATGCCTACAGATCCAGTAAATAATTTTATGATCTATTCAAAAAAACGAAGGAGCATAAAAAGACATTTCCCTTCACAGGAATTGCATACGGAATTTTCTTTTCAACTACTTGGTAATTTTTTTTTGTAGAATAACTTCTTGTGGTGCACCACTTTAATTACATAGACATTAAGATGTGAATATACATTTCCCTTGTCTGCATTGTTGTCTTTAGCGTAATATTTTTTCTGTTTGAGCTATGTCATGTTCAGATATAAGTTATTGCATTTGCTGCTGCTGTTTGCCAGGCATAGTGCTACTAAATTTCACTTTGTGTTACTCTGTTAAGCTAGTTTTACCACTGATTTATTTTTCTTGTTGCTGCACATTGGCTCATATTACTTGTGATGTTGCATTGCTTGGTAATTTAGATTTACTGTAGCTTGCTTTGCAATTCTCCATTTTTTTTGTCATTGCTATTTGTGTTAATTGTTTTGTGCTGCTGCATTGCCTCGTCCCTTAGTTTAGCATCTGAGCTCAGTAGATTTAAGTTAGCTTAAGAGGGGGTAGACTATATAAGAGAATGAGTTGCGATGAATTGGAAGAAAGAAGTTTTACGAAACAAGTACAGAAAGCAGGTATAGATAGCACTTTTTGAAATAATGTCCGCCCCGGTAGCTGAGTGGTCAGCGTGACAGACTGTTAATCCTAAGGGCCCGGGTTCGATTCCCGGCTGGGTCGGAAATTTTCTCCGCTCAGGGACTGGGTGTTGTGTTGTCCTAATCATCATCATTTCATCCCCATCGACGCGCAGGTCGCCGAAGTGGCGTCAAATCGAAAGACCTGCACCAGGCGAACGGTCTACCCGACGGGAGGCCCTAGCCACACGACATTTCCATTTTTGAAATAATGAAGAACGAAGGGAGATCTCCACGAAGTACAGAAAGTTCTGTTTGCATGATACTGCAGTAAAACAAACCCTGTCCTTTCCCTTACTGTTATTCTGCTATGTGTTTGTGTACTCTTGTATATTTGTGTTCTTCCTGTCTTTATGTGTTTATCTGATGAGAGTTACATTGTAGAATTTTTCTGATAATATGTTATTTACTTTGAAAAGATGTTTAGACATTATTTATTCTGTTTTGTTGCACATATGTGATGTTTCAAAAGTTATTCTGATCTTTATGTATGTACTTATGTCATAATTCCTGTAACACTGATGTATCTGTTTATTTCTATTCTTTTGTAAAGCCTGTACTACTACAGAGTTATCTGTGTTGTTATGTTCTTTAATGATGTATTTTGTACCTTTTGTTATTGTATTCTTATGTTATAAAATTGTAATTGACACCAGTTCATCGAATTAAGTAACTTGAAAGTTACATTTCACTGCACACGTTTCTGTTGGTCATAGTATATGGACAATATGTGAGAAGTAGGGACTGATAGTGTTTGCACGTGTGTTAATACTTCAGCAAGGGACTGATTAACAGCATTGCTGGTTCTAAGGAGAATTCCAAAAACTTTGTGAGTGCACAAGTGGTGGTTTATGGACTTGCTATATTGTCTGCAAGACTTCTAAGGACTATTCCAAAAACTTTGTGCGTGCACAAGTGGTGGTTCATGGACTTGCCATATTCTCCACAAGACTCTTCAATGGTGATTGTGCACCTGCACAGTCGCAACAGATGGCTGCTAGCCGTCTCTACAAGCACTACAGTGGGTCTGCACGTTTGATGGCCCACAAATACCATTATTTTTACAAGGACTGTAGTGGGTCTGCACCTCTGGTGGTCCACCAATACCATGACTACAGTGGGTCTGCTCTGTGATGACCTACCTACCAGTATTCTTCAAAACTACGAATGACTCTGCTGTGCGTTCGCTCTGTTGTGGCCCATTACCTGTCTGCATGTCAAGAGTCAGCACTGTCTTTCCGTTGGAAGGACAACACTACTTCAAGACTGCATGGAAATCCACTACTTCCATGTGCATTTTCTTTTACTGCTCAGACATTAAGAAAAACACTGCTATTTTACTATGATGAACGATCAGGACTGTCTTTATGGACTGTGAGAAAATTTTAGCATTTGACCAACATTGTATCAATAAGTGTGTGCATTTGATTTCTTTGTTACTGTAATTGTGAAAAAAATTTAACAAATATGTATTGGCTAGTGCCCAAATAAATTTGTAAAATTTTTTGTGGGAAGCATGGGGGCTATGTAAGTAGGCTGTTTAGGTTTTCTTATTGGTAACGCCACGTAGCGCTCGGTATGATAATCACTGGCTGTGCTGTGTGCAGTCTGTGGCTAATTTGCATTGTTGTCTGGATGTGAACAGTGTGTAGCGTTGCGCAGTTGGAGGTGAGCCGCCAGCAGTGGTGGATGTGGGGAGAGAGATGGCAAAGTTTTGAAATTTGTAAGACTGAATGTCATGAACTGCTATATATATTATGACTATTAAGGTAAATACATCATTTGTTCTCTATCAAAATCTTTCATTTGCTAACTATGCCTATCAGTAATTAGTGCCTTCAGTAGTTAGAATCTTTTATTTAGCTGGCAGTAGTGGCGCTCGCTATATTGCAGTAGTTCGAGTAACGAAGATTTTTGTGAGGTAAGTGATTTGTGAAAGGTATAGGTTAATGTTAGTCAGGGCCATTCTTTTGTAGGAATTATTGAAAGTCAGATTGCGTTGCGCTAAAAACATTGTGTGTCAGTCTAAGCCCAGTCACGTATATAATTTTTCTAAGGGGACGTTTCACACTATTTTGACAATTTACGAGTTGTTAGGGTTTCTGTTGCTTTATTTTGCGAACAGGTCTGTCGGCTGTGCTATGCATTATTTCAGTAATTTACGAGTTGTATGCATGTCTGTACATCAGTGTACTACATTAGTTCAACAGTTTATAATTAGTGAGCCTGTCTACAGAGCGTTTTACATGCATTATTTTGACAATTTACGAGTTGTTTGCGTGTCTGTACATCAATGTACTTCATTATTTCGGTGATTTACGATTTGTTTGTGTGTCTGTATGCTGTGTATTGTGACCTTAAACACACCAGGGTGAGTGTTTTGTATCAGTGTAACAAATGTACTATGTCATATCGGTCCCTAAATAAATTATCCCAAAATAAATAAAGTACAGTCCCACCTATCCATCAGCCCAACTAAGGCTGAGTCCTTTTCCCGCCAATTCCTAGTAAGAGGTAGCTGTTGGATGACTAAGGTTAGTGGAGGTAGGCCAAGTGAGCTTTTTTCCCGCCATTTTCTTAGGTTTGTGGATGAACCCATGGTGTGTTGCAATGTTCTGCTGTAATTTAAACTTCCTGCTATTTACTGGGGTGGGTTGGGGAAGGGGTTAGTTTAGTGGAGGTAGACCAATTGACAAATTTTCCCACCAAAATTTGAACTTCCCGCCATGACATCATTATGATGAGCCATATCTATCACTGAAATACTGGATCCGCCATCTTGAATAAATTTGGCAACAATGGAGAGTGGGGTGGCACATACTTTGTCCTACTACTAGCGTTTCCAAAAGCTATCTGAAGGTGATGATCTATAGAGTTAATCTCATTTTCCACAGTGTTGGGGTAGCAAGATGCCTTGGTGTTTCATTTTGACTAGCATTGTATCCTCATTTTGCAGTCTTGTACATTACTGCTATTCTGATGTTGACCACTGCCACAAGGTGCTCCTCAAACATGCACTCGGTAGTAAAATAAAAAGAGATTCTTTCATCTTATTGGTGCAAAATAGAAACATGTAAAGCGCATCGCAGCATATGGGAATAGGACGAGCCTGCAGCATTGAGGAATGCTATCAAACAGCTGTCTGAAGGTGATGACCCTCATACTTGATCCCCTGCTCTGCAGTGACAAGTAGCAGAAATCCAGTACTCCACCAAAGCTCCCACCATTTCAACTGAGTGGTGTCATTATGAGGCAATCATCAATACACTAGTGGATGGACGGAATGGGAATGACACTGCTGATATGGAACTATGTACTTATGTACACTGTAGTTAACAGTGCAATCAGTTTTTGCAATTTTACCAGTTGTTCCATTATTTCAATGCCAGCCAATGACAGAACAAAATGCTTCCCAATTTCTGTATCATCTCCTAATAACCCCTCCTCGACTTTGCAAATACCAAATACTTGATTGTAAATGCAACTAGGTGACTGTGCAGTACACCCATTCGAATATATACGCAAAAGTACACCAGTTGTTCCATAGTTTTAATGCGAGCCAATAACACGGTAGAATGCTTCAAGACCTCCGTATCATCACTAAATCTTCCATCCACTACTTTGAAGCTGCAATATACTAGACTGCGAATGCAGCGTCCTATACCGATAGAATTACGTTATCTACATATTTCCTGCATATTGATCATAGTACCGAATCTATGATTACGACTGACCATCTTTCCCTGTGTGGATTGGTGTCACATAGTATGCTCGATTTTGTAGGATAAACTCAGACACATACCCCTCCCACATTTTCCTTGACCAATCCTTGTTACAGCACCAATCTTGCCCACGGCACCCTCCAAAAGGCAGAAGATCTCTCCAGATGCATCTCTGTCGAGGACGGTACGCCTCTTATTGGCATATAGTAGACATGAGAGTGTTGTGGTGATATAACAGACAGTAAAGAAGAAACGAATGTTTGTACATGATGGAGCTCCAGATGGATGGAGTTCGAAATATTTCACGTAAATCAACTGTGCTATCAGTTCTGCAGCATTATTCCACTATCTGGAGTCAGTACGAGAAAGGTATCAGCATGAGAGAGATGATCATAGAGTAAAAAACACACACTCCCATGGTTACACCGTTCTGCACCTAAAAATGCTATACTGTTAATGCCGTACCGTTTCCAAAGTATTATTCATGTGGAATGCAACGCTCTTAATGCTAATACAGGATGTATTTATCGAACATCAGGCATCCACCCACACCGCAAGTTTCCTACCCCAGTCACTGTGGTGACAAACTTTAAAATGGTAAAACTACTTCCTTCTACACTCTTCTGGTGTCAGTGCATATCTGCCACTCGAGTTGCTTATAAACCAACTAGAACGAAGTCTAGAGACTGCTGTTTTGACTCTTAGGAAATTAATAGATGTATGTACCCCCAATCACAATTCCTGTAACAGTCGCGCTTTTAATTGGCAGTATTGCCAGTTATGACAGATGTGACTATGTCTCACTAGGAAATAGAGTGACGAATAGCCAACATGAATATTCTCGATAGCTGATACATTGAGGTACGACCCACACCCTTCTGTACAAAAATGAACACAAAGAAGTAGCCACTTCTTATGAGGGAATATGCACCACAATCAGTAGCCAAAAGAGTTGTAACAGTCTTAATGGTGTTTACAGTAGCACCACCACAGCATTCCTCTTGCAGAAAGAAGTCCTGGTATGGTGTTAGTTAGTTTTGGTCATGTGTAGGATAATACAGCAGTTTCGTCCTAACACCACATCTATAGTACACACTCCATTGAAGGCGACACATGGGACACTGGTACACTCTACAGAACACTCTAGGGAAATGCATTGGTTCTTCTCCTTAATTTTAAGGAATAAAACTTTTTGTGAGAACCAGCTGTAATTTGGTAAAATCCATATGCGACTGCAAGTGTGAGAATACAGTTACAGATTGGGATGCATATGTTTTCATGCTTTAATATACCACCTCTGTGTAATATGTTTCCTTTGTTGAAGTATAAGTTACGAAAACCACGTAGTTTACAGGGGGAAGCTTAAATCTGAAAGCTGCTAGAGCAAAATTTTTAAGCATTTCTCGGTCTTGAGTGTCCACCTCAATTCCCCGCATTTCGTGATGCTCTTTCTCTAATTTTATATTCTGTCCGTCAATTTATTAATTTTACAAATTTCTTTCGTACTTTTACATACTTCGTCGAATTTCCTTCAACTTTAGGTATTTCCTATCGATTTCTCATAATTATACCAGGTTTTACTAGATTTTTATCAAATTTATGACTTTATTCACATTTTATTTTCATTTTTCCTTACGTATATGATCATATTGCTAGCGAACCCACACGTTGTTTCATTTTGTAAGAGGATATGGCGTGTCCTATACAGCAGCCTACTAACATGCCTAAGAAATCCCCTCTTCCCGATGATCTAAACGCATGAATTTTGAAAGGGAGATCAAGGATAGTATAGTAACACTCTTCTTGTACCTAGATGAGACTCAATGAGTGGTGCAAATTGGAAACTGGTAGCCTGGAAACAAACCTGTATACTGCCACGGCGCATCAGAGAGCTTGTCTGAAGACTCAAGTAACGATGCACGTGATGCAAACTCAAAGATTGGCACAGTTCTACACATTCATATGACTTCCGCTCCACCGTATAGAGAGCTGCAACAGGAAGATGACATTGGTACAGAATTGATTTCTGCTGCCGACCTTATATTTTTTCTCATAAGTATATGTTCTCATTGCTTAGCAAATGAGCTTCGCTACTTTGGTTTACACCTTCCAACTCTGATATGCCACCACAACCACGTCAGGTCATTTATAAACTATAGATTTTGGGTGTTTTTTTTATCTTAGTAATAAGTTATTCGTTACTTGACACTGTATCGAGAACACTTAGCATCCTGGAACATGAGCGTTTCCATTCCCTGTACATACGGAGTGTGCATCCCTGGCAATATAATTGCAAGTTATGCATCAGAACCACAACCGTCTGCCGCCGACAGCTCTACATACACAAAATTATGCATGCGTAATACCAATCACGAAGCCTTGATTTCAACTGCTTATACATTATTTTCGACAGTGCTACAACTCGTGAAGAGCGAAAAACTCCGCAAAACGATTCTGTAGGAGATGTAAGCACATCCCAGTTCCACTATGTTGTGTGATAGATGTTCATCTGAAGGATGGAGACAGTTCTTCCTGAGCATTATTCTTATGTACGGTACAAAACAGCACGTTAGTTGGACGGTATAGCACTGTATACGAATGCACCTAGTCACTCACAACCATTTATTCTACATATGCAAATGCATTTACTCCATTTCTTTCTTCTATATCTATGTCCATGTGTCCATGTGTGTGTGTGTGTGTGTGTGTGTGTGTGTGTGTGTGTGTGTGTGTATGTGTGTGTTGTGGGTGGCTCCAAATAGCAATAATGTTGGAGGGATCTGTCAATCTCCGAATTTATCCTACAAATGCAGGAATACTCTGTGACGTTCATCCTCATGGGGCAAATTGCCAGTCATAATCGTAAATTCTGCACCATGATCTATGTGCAGGAAATGGATAACATAATTGCATCGGTATAGGGCACTGTATTCGGAATCTAGTATATTGCGGCTGCAACGATGTGGAGGAAAGCGTTAGTGATGATACAGAAATAGGGAAGCATTGTACTGTGTTACTGGCTGGCGTTATCAATAGTGTCTTTTCCATCCCTTCTGTCCACTGGTATGATGTTGATTACCGCATAATGATTAAGTGACACCACTTGGTTGAGATGGAGAGAACTTTGATGGAACATTGCATTTCTTCTACTTCTCACTGTGGAGCATGGGATGAAATGTAGAGGTCATTACCTCCAGACAGTTGTTTGGAAGCATTCCTCAATGCTGCAGATTTATCCTATTTCCATATGCCGTAATGCCCTCCACATGTTCTTATTTTTTATTTTTTCACCAATAAGGTGACACTGCCTCTTTTGTGAACCCCACCTTTCGACAATGGTCATCGACAAAATAAACAGAACAGTAATAATGTACATGACTGCAAAATGAGGAACCACTGCTCTCAAAACGGAACGCCGAAACATCCACTACTTAATCGCTGTGGAAGATGAGTTTAACTATATAGGTCATCACCTTCAGATAACTGTTGAAAACGCTCTACAATCCCACAAACTCTTACAGTTTCCCAAGATTGCGATGTCTGCCACATTTTTGTCAATGAGAAATATCCCCTGTATATTATCTCTACCGACCTGGGTGTTGTGGTGTTCATGTTTCTGTGACAGACAAAAGACCAAAACGTGTTGATATTGTTTTAGCTCCTGAAAGTTATGGTAGAAGAACAAAATGTATGTCGGTGCACAAAACCATAGTCAAATCCTACTTGGGTATGTCACAGCCGAAGAAACGATGTATTATACTGCTTATGAAGGACCAACACAGGAACCTCCTCTTGTCTGATAGTCTGCTGCATATTGTCCTCTTCCTGTACAGTCGAACATCGGGCGATACGTGTACATGCATTATGCTCGATGTCAACATGCCGATAGCATTTTTTTCGATATAACTGTAGCGAGATAGGCCATAAAACTTATAGAAAGTTCAAATATAGGGAGTGCATACCTGATAAAAGTTTGGATGTAGAGAGTTCTCTCGAAACGACACCGATTTTGCCCATAAAACTAATAGAAATCGGGTGTACCTATTCTCACAGAAATGACTGTTTTGCTATTATCATCATGATTGTGTACTTAGAAAACAGATGTTACTGCAAGTCATGTGTGATTTCATACTTCATAACCTTTAATTGTAAAGAAGACACCACTTGAATTATTGCTCATTGTGGAACCTGGACACGACAGTGTTCTTTTTTGTTCCTAACATGTGAGTAGATTGTGTGGAAGAATCTGTGATGATCAAACTGCTTACAAAACAGGAACACAAGAAAGTTTACAGACAGAGGGGAGTTAGGGAGTAGAAATATGAAACGTATGCATGCAGATAGTAGTTGGTTTCCATGTAACGGAAAGGAGAGAGAGAGGTGGGAAAAATCTTGTAGGATGTTGTATTAACAGACAGGTTCTCACGATTTGTTTCGTAATCGACAGTACGATGCAGCATCGCATAGGTAAAACGGGACTTCTTGTAGTGTAAAAACAGAAACGTGCTCTTGAATTATGGCAAGTTGATGTTGAACATAAAAATGGTTGTCTTTTTTCCGACATGTGAGCTAGTGACAAGTGAAATGTTTATAATACACATGTGCCTCACAGTTCATTTGCAGACACTGATATGGACGCGAGAGGTGCTCTCGGGTCATGTAATTTGACCATCAAGCTCAAAGAAATTGCTTAACACGCCGAACAGACCGCGCAGGATTGGCATCTCGTTCTCTTCACCGATGAGTACCGCATATGCGTTCAACGACACAGTCGTCAGAGACGTGTTTGGAGGCAACCCTGTCAGGCTGAACGCTTTAGGCACACTGTCCAGCAAGTTGCAGCAAGGTGGAGGTTCCCTGCTGTTTTGGGGTGGCACTCTGTTGGGCCGATGTAGGCCGCTCTTGGTCATGGAAGGCTTTGTAACGGCTGTACGATTCGTGAATGCCATCCTCCAATCGATAGTGCATCCATATCGGCAACATATTCGTGAGGTATTCCTCTTCATGGACGACAATTCGCGCCCCCATCGTGCACATCTTGTGAATGACCTCCTTCAGGATAACAACATCAAAATGGCTCTGAGCACTATGGGACTTAACTTCTGAGGTCATCAGTTCCCTAGAACTTAGAACTACTTAAACCTAAGGACATCACACACATCCATGCCCGAGGGAGGATTCGAACCTGCGACCGTAGCGATCACGCGGTTCCAGACTGTAGCGCCTAGAACCGCTCGGCCACTCCGGCCGGCGATAACAACATCGCTCGACTAGAGTGGCCAGAATCTTCTCCAGACATGAACCCTATCGCACATGCCTAGGACAGACTGAAAAGGTCTGTTTATGGAACGACGTGACCCACCAATCACTCTGAGGGATCTACGCCGAATCGCCGTTGAGGAGTGGGGCAATCTGGACCAACAGTGCCTTGATAAACTTGTGGATAGTATTCCACGACGAATACAGGCATGATCAGTCGAAGAGATCGTGCTACTGGGCATTAGAGGTACCGGTGTGTACAGCAGTCTGGACCACCACCTCTGAAGGTCTCGCTGTATGGTTGTACAACGTTCAATGTGTGGTTTTCATCAGCAATAAAAAGGGTGGAAATGATGTTTATGTTGATCTCTATTCCAGTTTCCTGTACAGGTTCCGGAACTCTCGGAACCGAGGTGATGCAAAACTTTTTTTATGTATATATTTAATAGACATAGTTCTCGTGTTTACGTTTGTGTCGGAAAGTTTACCGATTTTGTGACATAACAATTTCCAATCAGGGGCCGATTATTTAGTCTCTACGTGTTAATCTAAATTATTAGACACATTTCTTGCGCTTTCGTCAGTGTCTGTAGCAGAGTTCCACAGTGCGTATTGGTAGTCCTTTGTTTGTCTGTGGAGTGAAGTTTTCCAATGCCTACAGTATGCACAGGGAATGTGAATGCTGTGTGTGGATGCTAGCCAAGTTGGTGATACTTCGTTTCCAGCTCCAGGCTTTGATGGCTTCGGCTACACAACATGACGCTGCTTTGGATGGGCATCACTATTATGGGAGGGCCGTGAGGATCCAAAGGACTCAAGAGTCCTCTGATCGGTCCGTGCCGATGGCCAGCGCAGTTACTGCTCACCTATGGTCGAGTGGGAAGCTACCTCGGGGCGTGTATGGCGGTGAAAGACTTCCCAGGGGTCCTGACATAGGGCCATATCAGTTAGTCGGCCAAACAGGTTCCAGCTGATACTGTCCCTTAGTCAGATACAGTCGCTAGTCCTGTTTCAGAGGGAATCTCTTAGCCTACAAAATACAGGCAGTCACAGACCATTAGTAGTTGCGAGCTCCAATGTTTGGCATGTTATAGGGCCCCTTAAGTACATGACTGACAATGAGGGGAGGAATGCCAATGTTCACTCCATGTGCACACCGAGTGGGGTCATTCCAGCTCTGGAATGGGTCCTTCTGGATGCCATGAAGAGCACAGAGTGCAGACAACTACAGGTGGTGGCTCACATCAGTACCAATGAAGGACCGATTGCGGACAACCAGTACACAGCCGAGTGGAGGATCTGAAACATGTGCTCAGATGGTTCTACAGCTGTGTAGACTGTAGATTCCTCGACTTGTGCCAGAGGGGGGGTGGGATTTCGGGTTCTGGTAAGTATGTCAGGAGTCCATTACACGCAGAACGCAGCAACACGGGTAGCAGTGGCTGTGTGGCATGGACTGGGCGATTTTTTAGGTTAGAGGGTCTCAGGGAAACGTAAAAAGGGCTTCAGTCTCAAAGGTGCAGGTCGAACACAGGAAGAATATACATCTAGGAATCATCGGTATAACAGCTGTAAACTGTGGTATCTATGTTGGGAAAGCACCAGAGCTCCAAGCGCTAAAAGAGAACACTGATGCACAATAGTTGTAGGCACTGAAGGCTGGCTAAAGCCAGCGATAAGTTCAGCCGAAATTTTTGCTAAGGACCTAACGGTACTCAGAAAGAATAGGTTGAACACAATTGGCGATGGCATGTTTATTGCTGTTAGAAGTATTTTATCTTGTAGTGAAATAGAAATACATATCTCCAGTTAGTTGGTATGAGTTGAGGTCATTCTTGGCAGCCGGAATAATATAATAATTGGATCGCTTACTGACCTCCAAACTCAGTTGATACAAGTTCAACCTCCAAACTCAGATGATATACGTTCAGAGAAAACTTGAGTCTAGTTTAAAACACTTCAATTTATCCTAGATACGTTGGCGAAAATACATGTCTAAATCCGGAGGTATGCATAAAACGTCATCCGAGATTCTGCTAAACGCATTCTCTGATAATTATTTCGTATAGTTAGTTCTTGAGCCCACTCGAATCACACTTCAACTCGTAGCAACAAATAATTCTGAGCTAAGAAAGAGCATCACAACGGATACATGTTTTAGTGAAAGACAGGCTTGTCGTAACTAGATAGAATTCCGTATCTCCCAAATCCTCCAAAGGTACACTAAAAATATACCTGTTCAAAAAAGAAGAAAAAAAAATGCGTAACGCTTCCCTGAGAGAAAATCTCCACTCCCACCAAATAAACAATGAGTGGAGACCAGATATGGCTTGTATTCAAAGAAATAGCATCAATAGCAGTTGAAAGATTAACACCAAATAAATCTCCCGTGGTACCTAAAACGAGTTAGAAAAGTGTTTCAGAAATACGAAAAACGAATGTCAAACATAAACGAACGCAAAATCCTCAAGATTGCCTATCTTCTACAGAAGCTCAACATTTAGCGTGCACATCAATGCGAAATGCTTTTAAAAGTTTTCACAACGAAGCTTTGTCTCGAAATCTGGCAGAAAATCAAAGAGACTCTGGTCGTATGTAAAGTGTGCCAGCGGCAAAACACAGTCAGTGCCTTCTCTGCGTGACAGCAATGGAAATACTATCGATTACAGTGCTGCTAAATCAGAGTTACTAAACACAGCCTTCCGACATTCCTTCACCAAGGAGGACGAGGTAAATATTCCAGAATTCGAATCAAGAAGAGCTTAAATGAGCAACTTAAATCACTTAATAAAAGCAAGTCTTCCGATCCAGACTCTAAACAAATTTGGTTTCTTTCAGAGTATGCTGACGCAATAGCTCCATACTTAACAATCATACACAACCGCTCGCTCAACGAGACTGGAAAGTTGCACGGGTCATACCAATATTCGAGAAAGGCCATAGGAGTAACCCACTAAATAACAGGCCTATGTCATTAACCTCGATATGCAGCGGCATATTGGAAGATATATTGTGTTCGAACATTAGTAACGACCTCGAAGATAAGTCTATTGACACACAGCCAGTCCGGGTTTAGAAAACATCGTTCTTGTAAAACACAACTGGTTCTTTAGTCACACGAAGAGCTGAGTGCAATTGACGAGGGATTTCAAACTGATTCTGTATTTCTAGATTTCCAGGAGGCAAAGAACTGTGCTTCACTAGTGGCTTGTAATCAAATCGGGTGCTTATGGAATATCGTCTCAGTTATGCGACTGGATCCGTGATTTCATTTCAGAGAGGCTACAGTTCGTAGTAATTGACGGAAAGTCATCGAGTAAAACAGAAGTGATTTGTGGCGTTCCCCAAAGTAGTGCCATAGGTCCTCTGCTGTTCTCTATCTATATAAACGATTTAGGAGCCAATCTGAGCAGCCGTATTAGGTTGTTTACAGGTGACGCTGTCGCTTATCATCTGATAAAGTCATCAGAAGGTCAAAGCAGATTGAAAAACGATTTGGAAAAGATATCTGTATGTTGCGAAAATTGGCAATTTCTCCTAAATAATGAAACGTATGAGTTCATTCATATGAGTGCCCAAAAGAATCCTTGAAACTTCGATTACACGGCAAATAAATCAAACCTTAGGGCCACAATTTCAACTAAACACTGACGAATCACAATTATGAACAACTTAAATTGGAAAAAACACAGAAAAAGTTTTGGGGAAGGCGTGTCAAAGACTGCCATTTATTGGCAGAAAACTTAAAAGATGCAACGGATCTGCTATAGATACTGTGCACACTACGATTGTTCGTCCTCATTTGGATTGCTGCTATGCGATATGGGATCCTTGATATAAAATTAACGGTGTACACTGAGAAAGTTCGGACAATAGCAGCACGTTGTGTATTATAGAGAATTAGGGCAGAGACTGTCACGGACATCATACAGTATTTGGGGTGACGTTTCCCGTTGCGGCTGATCTTCTCAAGAAGTTTCAGTCACCAACTTTCTCCTCCCAATGTGAAAATATTTTGTTTCCGCTGAACTACATAGGACGGAAAGATCATCATGATAAAATATCAGAAATCAGATCTCGCACGGAGAAATTAGGTGTTCATTTTCTCAGTGCGCTGTTCAAGAGTGGAATGATAGAGAACTCTTGTGAAGGTGGTTCGATGAACCCTCTGCCAGGTATTTAACTCTGAATTGTAAAATATCCATGTAAATTTAGGTGTCACGGCCTTGCACAATGACAAGCAGAGTAATGTGCTGACGCCGACTGCAAAGATTAGGCCTTTCTTAAGGGGAGGTTTACTTTCTTTGGGCCGAAAAAAGAATGTTCATTGAGAATTTGTTTCTCGGGATGTAGTATAGATGTCAATGTAAAATTTGGTCAAAATGTTTGATGATTTTTCTCTACAACCTGGAATTTTTTACACCGGAAATGTCGAAGAGCAAAGACGGAAGTGCCGTCGGAACGAAACAAAATTTCGATGTAGACCTCCACGCGTAGTGTCACTGGTCAGCCGGCTCGTCTGAAATCAAAATTGAGCTGACGTTAGCGTAGTATGTAAGATTCTTTAGGAGATGTGCCTCGCTTAAGTTATATGGACCATAGGAAACAAAATGGCGACCATTTGAAGAAAAATGTTTTTTTTTTCATCGATTTTTCGAATTCTTGGGCCAAGTAAAAATATATTTGAGGGATCAGAATAAAAGTGGTACAACTCCTAGACGATTTAGTTAGCTTCGTCGGAAACAAATAATGATGCCAATCGGTTCACTAGATTTGAAGTTATCATACCGCGCGGTAAAAAAAAAAAGTCATTTCGAGAAAAATATTATGCAACTTACATTCAATCTGGTATTCCGGGTCCATAAACTAGTCCTTCCTCTTCCTCATAGAGGGCGTTCTGCTCTGTCTGGGCCATCCTGCGCTGCTGCAGAGCCTCTTGTACTGCCGGTGACAAGCGGTTTTCGGCCGCTTGAATCCGGTGGTCGTCCGAATGCTTGGCGAACTGCGTCGAATAGAGTCCCAGGTTGACGTCCATCGTTGTCATGGTCTTCAGAACTGCTGAATACCCTTCGTTGAAGCTGCTCAGTGCCAGGAAAGTCGCAATCTCCACAGTCTTAGCACCAGAATGCAAATGCTACGGAGCTAACTTCCAAACACACACGTTCAAACTTTCATTTGAATTTTGTGTGTTTCCTCCCAAGCACCGGTAGAATAACTCGTCCTCCGAAAGAAAAAAAAAACTGGTGCTTGAAAAGGACGATTTCAAGCAGGTGCATATTTTGGTTCAACCGCGAATAACAAACATTTCCGTCCCGTATTCGGAAAAACTGTTTCAGGGGTAGATTCTAAACACTTCTATGGATCCAAAAATGCAATTAAAAAATCGATTTTTTAACCAAAAGATAGTAAACCTCCCCTTAAAGGAGAAGTACTGAGGGAAGCACATGATCACATCATCTTCACCTAGGTAGTTTGTAGAACGACGAACACATCATCCCACAAGCTCTGTTTTCAGGTTATTAGGCAGTTAGGTGAAAGATGACATTTGTCTTCCTACAAATGGGATGATGATGACAGTTTGTGGAGTGCTCAACAGCGAGGTCATCAGCGGCCGTACACGTTCCAATCTTTCCACTTCCAGTGTCGCCTCTACCCGAATGATGATGATGAGGACAACACAAACACCCAGTCACCGGGCAGAGAAAATCCCCGACCCAGCCGGGAATCAAACCCAGGACCCCTTGATCCAGAGGCAGCAACGCTAGACCACGAGCTGTTCATTCCTACAAATGGGACCTTTAAGGAAGTAGTTTTACACACTGACACTGCGTAGTACGTAGTTAGCAGCTGATCCTAACATTCAGATCAATTGATTTACTTCCAAGTAATTTCACCCTCTTTCGTTGCGCTTTGCATTAGCTTTTCCATATGCCATACAAAACATAACAGAAATATATAATAGTACATACAGCAAAAAATATTTTGCATCACCCCAGTTCCCAGAACTCATGGAAATAGAAGTTGACTGTGGATACTGTATCACAGACACAGTCCCTTTGACTGCTCAGAGAAGTCACAAACCCGCCCAAAGATGTAAACAACCATGCAGCGCATATTAGACGGAAGGGGGCCGACAGCTGATCAGTTCCACTCATTCCACCAGGAAGGAGGTACACGGCTCGTGTTGTCTCTAGTTCAACCATGCCTAGACGTCCGCAAAAATGACTCTGAGCACTATGGGACTTAAACTTCGGAGGTCATCAGTTCCCTACAACTTAGAACTACTTAACCGTAACCAACCTAAGTGCATCATACACATCCATCCATGCCCGAGACAGCATTAGAGCCTGCGACCGTAGCGGTCGCGCGGTTCCAGACTGTAGCTCCTAGAACCGCTCGGCCACCTCGGCCGGCTCGATCGCGTCCGCATTGTTACTTTTGTGCCAGGAAGGGCTCTCAACTAGGGAAATGTCCAGGCGTCTCGAAGTGAACCAAAGGGATGTTGTTCGGACATGAAGGAAAAAAAGAGAGACAGGAACTGTCGATGACATGCCTCGCTCAGGCCGCGGGAGGAACCCTGACAGCCGGCCGGTGTGGCCGAGCGGTTCTAGGCGCTTCAGTCTGGAACCGCGCGACAGCTACGTTTGTAGGTTCGAATCCTGCCTCGGGCACGGATCTGTGTGATGTCCTTAGGTTAGTTAGGTTTAGGTACTTCTAAGTTCTAGGGGACTGATGACCTCAGATGTTAAGTCCCATAGTGCTCAGAGCCATTTGAACCATTTTGAACCCTGAAAGTAACGCCACAAGACATCGTGTTACGACTCAAACAGTGCGCGATTGGTTGCATGATGCGCAACATCACTCCCGACGTCCATGACGAGGTCCACCTTGGAAACCATGACGCCATGCGGTTTAATACAGATGGGCCCAACAACATGCCGTATGGACCGCTTAGGATTGGCATCACGCTCTTTTCACCGACGAGTACCGCATGTTCATTCATCCAGACAACCGTCGGATAAGTGTTTGGAGGCAACCAGGTCAGGCTTAACGCCTTAGACACACTGTCCAACGAGTGCTGCAAGGTGGAGGTTGCCTGGTGTATTGAGATGGCATTACGCGGGGCTGACGTACCCCGGTGGTGGTCACGGAAGGCGCCGTCAGAGCTGTACAATACATCAGTGCCATCCTCCAACACATAGTGCAACCATATCGGCAGCATATTGGCGAGGCATTCGTCTTCATGGACGACAATTCGCGCCCCCATTGTACTCATCTTGTGAATGACTTCCTTCAGGATAACAACATCGCTCGACTAGAGTGGCCAGCATTTTCTCCAGACATGAACGCTATCGAACATGTCTGGGATAGATTGAAAAGGGCTGTTCATGCACGACGTGGCCCACCAGCCACTCTGAGGGCTACGAATATAGCCATGCATCAGTGCAAGAGATCGTACTACTCGATAATAGAGGTACCAGTGAGTACAGCAATCTGGACCACCACCACCTCTGAAGATATCGCTGTATGGTGGTAGAACCTGCAATGTGTCGTTTTCATGAGCTATAAAAAGGGCGGAAATGATGTTTATGTTGATCTCTATTTCAATATCCTGCACAGGTTCCGGAACTCTCGGAACCGAGGTGATGTAAAACTTTTGTAGACGTGTTTGTATATAAAATGTTATTCCGATGTACGAGAACTGTATCCACTCTTTGCGGGACGTCATTCCTCGCTTCTTTCTTTCTTGCTCGCAGTATTAGTTCTTATCTCGATTGCTGGTAACCATTCGTCAAACGAGTTTCACAGTCGCACTGCCGCTTCGCCATACGCATACACTCGGTAAGAATGAGTTAGCAGTGGAAACTGAGTTATGGAATTAGTCATGAGATGCATACATTTCATATTGATGTGGTCTTAAATCCGATGACCGGTTTGATGCAGCGCTCCTTGCTACTCTGTCCTGTGCAAGCCTTTTCATGTGTGAATAATTTACTTTCTATACTTATCTCTTGGCCTCCCTCAGCGATTTTTACCTCCAGCTCTTCCCTCCACCACTAAATCGGTGATGCCTGGATGTCTAAGAAATTGTCCTATTAACCGACCCTTTGTTTCAGATAAGTTGTGCCACAAATTTGTTGACTCTCCGATTCTGTTCTGTACCTTCTCATTAGTTACGTGATCTGCCTATAGACATACAGCACAAAATTTCAAAAGTTTCAACTCTCTTGTTGTATAAACTGTTTACATGTATGAATCACTTCCAGACAAATATCTCCAGACAATATTTCCTAACGTGTAAACTAATACCGATGATGACAAATTTCTCTCTTTCAGAAACGCTTTTCTTGCACAGAAGTACTGCAAATATTGCGGATGATAACGCACACTGTACGAACGTTTGACCTACCACGGACGATGAGTAAACTTCGGAACTATGACAGCTAATACTACGATGTACTGTCGAGTCACTAGATTCTGGTTGGCGGATTACGGAGCGTTAGTGTGACGACGATAGCCTCGACGAATAAGAATCAAAGGGAATCGGGAAGCGGGGATCGAAGCGCGACATTGCGACCCCTGTCAGTGACGCAAAACAGTTGTAGGCCGCAGCTGTCCAAACAGCGGAGCAGGCTGCGCCGCACCGCACCGGGGTTTGCAGCACGTCGTCCTGTTTACAGCCATCCGATTGGAGCGTCGGCGTCAGCGCCGTCGCCGCCGCCCGCGGTCCTGTCTGTCACGCACGCCGGCTACGCGCAGCGCGGCGCGGCGCGTTATTTACCGCTCCATAAAAGACGCGCCCGCCGGAGTCCATAAACTCTGGCGGCAGCGAATTAAGCGGCCGCAGGCCGGCGAGCTCACCCAGCCGCGGCGCAGTCGGCGCTCAGCGGCGCCGTTAAGATAGCGCGCCGGCGCTCCGCGTTGAGTCCGCCCTCACACCGTCTCTTATCTGAGCCACCTACGTGGTGCTGTATCGCAGTACGTATCGCCGTGTAGGATGCGTCATTCCATGGGACTTCTACTTCAAGCATTATTTCCTCCATTTTTATTGAAGCGACTGTGGATTCCTGTAAAAAAAATAAGAAAAAGTACTTACTATAAAAGAAAATAGACTTTTTTGCCTTTTTACCATCTTTCATCGAACAAGATCTAGGTCTCTTGTTTCACGCATTTTTCTAAAGAGGTTTTCGCAGCTGACTCACTACATCAGCTAAATAATTTAGAAAAAGCATATTTTGTCTACAGCTGTCAAAAAAATTTCGAAAATGCATATTTGAGCTATCACCGGATTCCACTTGTTACAATCATCTTTAAGGACGAAAACGTTGTACTTCAATGGATCAACCATACATTTCCGTCATATATGAGCCATATAAATGTAGAGCATTTATAATTGTCATAACAGTGTGTATTGTATTGTATGTTAACTGGGAATCTAGGAACGACGGAGAGGCTCCGTCCCCGCCGCAGCCACAGTGGTCCACAACCCCACGACGACTACCGTAGTCCACTTCACCCCTCCACCACCCACACCGAACTCTGGGTTATTGTGCGGTTGGGCCCCCAGTGGACCTCCCGCGGAACGTCTCACACCATACGAGTGTAACCCCTATATTTGTGTGGTAGAGTAATGGTGGTGTACGCATACGTGGAAAACTTGTTCGTGCAGCAATCGCTGACATAGTGTAACTGAGGCGGAATAAGGGGAACCAGCCCGCATTTGCCGAGGCAGATGGAAAACCGCCTAAAATCCATCCACAGACTGGCCTGTTCACTGGACCTCGACACAAATCCGCTGGGCGGATTCGTTCCTGGGACCAGGCGCTCCTTCCCATCCGGAAAGCAGTGCATTAGACCGCACAGCCAACCGGGCGGACCGTAATAGTGTGTGCTAACACATCCATAAAAACACACTGTGTTAAAGGTACACTGATCATCCCGTCCGATATTCGAGTCCTCCCTCGGGCATGGGTGTGTGTGTTGTCCTTAGTGTAAGTTAAAAATGTCTCTGAGCACTATGGGACTTAACACCTGAGGTCATCAGTCCCCTAGAACAGGGCTTCACAACATACGTGCTCACGGAGCAAGCTGTGAGCAGCAAGGCGCGAGCACGGAGCAGCGCGAGCACGCTACCCCCTCTACCGGACCAGAGCGGAGAGTGGGGAGAGTCACGTGGGGCACACAACAGCTGCCGCCAGTCAATGTAAATCCACGGCCACCTGCAGGGATATCACTCACGAATTATTACTGTGACAAATGAAACAAATAAAGAAGAATGTACACGTGCCATATAATTTTATTAGCTTAGTGTATGCCTCTACATTCGTATTAGTTTGTGAACTGTTACACAATAAAAGGTGTCACTGAAGTGTGGGATTCTCGGTTATCTTGTGCTTTTTGCCCTTTACAATTGCGTTTATGTTCGGAGTAATTGTTCTTGTGCATCGTAGGTGCAGCGTGCAGTTTAAATTTCGATCAGACAATACGTTTCTCAGGCGCGTCTTGTTACATTTCATTGCAGAGAACAGTTATTCACAAACATACATGGAACCGAATATTGATATTATTGTAGCCGCCAGTGTGTGCAAATGAGGAAATCTATCCTGAGGGAAGTGTCTGTAAAATTCCAAAATGTTTTTCTTGTTCTGAAATTTGTCTCTGTATTCTCTGTCACACTGCAGGTCAATACTTTCTAGTTGCAGCTTAGGATGAATCTCTTCAATATTCGCTGAATATGGAGAGGAGAACAGATCAGAATCACTGTCTAGTGCTGTCAGATCTTGAAAGCGTTGATCAAATTCTTCCTTAAGGGCAACTGAACTATGTGAATAACGTTCACAGTCTTTGTGAACATCTTGCATGGATGATAATTTAGGAAAATGAGCTAGATTTCCTGTTTCCAGCTGACTCACCCAAAGTGTCAATTTCATTTTAAAAGCTGGTATTCGATCTATGAAATGAGTAATTAGCAGATCTTTACCTTGTAGTGAAATGTTCAAAGCATTCAGATGGCTAGTTAAATCTGCTAAGAACGCGAGATCACATTTCCATGAAGGTTCTTTCAATTGAAGGCTCTTTCAATTCAGGAACACACATGTTATTTATTTCCATGAACATATTTATCTCATCTAATAGGCAAAAATTCGATTTAATAATTCGCCACGACTAAGCCAGCGGACCTCGCTGTAATAAGGCAGGCTACCATACTGGCTTTCTACATCCTCAAGAAAGCTTTTAAATTATCTGTGTTGTAGCCCATGCTTCCTTATATAATTGGTTGTACGAAGAACAACACTCATCACATTTTTTAGAGTGATACTCTTTGCACATAAGTTTTCCTGGTGGATCACACAGTGAACTCCCCTTATTTCATTCTGCATGGTCAGTTTTTACATTTTCTCCTTCAACAGCGCAACGAAACCTAATTTTTTCCCTGTCATCGCTGGTGCACCGTCTGTAGACACTGAAACTAAAGAATTCCACGACAATCCTATATTTTCAACACTTTCTTCAACACTACTTAAAATATCACCTCCGGTTGTAGTGTTCTTCATGGCTACTACATCGAGGAGCTCCTTCCTCACCTAAAGATCTCTATTAACACCTCTAATAAATATGGAAAGCTGCTCTGTTCCAGTGATATCAACACTTTCGTCCAGAGCTAGAGAATACGCTATAAAATCTTTATAGATATTTGCAAGCTGGCTCTGGACGTCGTCTGCCATGTCCTGTATGCGACGCATAATGGTCATGTCAGATAATGGCACAATCCGAAACTGTTCAACTTGAGATTGACACAAATGTTCCGCTGCAACTACCAAACATCTTTTATTAAATCGCCATCAGTGAAGGGACGCAGGGATTTTGCTAAAAACAAAGCAATTTTATAGCTCACTCTGAGAGCTGCCTCAGTTGATTTTTCTTCGTCATCCAGATGTTCTTCGGATAGCTTCCTTTTAAGTTTAATAACATCCTGCGCACGATCTGGTCCATCACATTTTCCACTTTCGTAGTCTTTCGCGTGGTATGATATAATGTCGCTGCAAATTAAATTTCCTAAAAGAATTCAGCGTTTTGTGACATACTAAACATTTTGCAACACCATCTTTATCTGTAAACAGATACAATTCCTCCCAATGGGGGTTGAACTGCGAAAGCATGGTTGGGGTTACACAACGGCGACTTGACATGATTCTTAACCAGTGAAGTGACTGTTAGAGCTGAACGTAGTCCTTTTAACGTTACACAGTCGGCGCGAATTCAATAGGCACACAGCGGTCCTATTCATACGTGCGCGCGCATTTCCCCTCCCTCCCCTCCCTCGCTACTCCGCGACCTTGCACCTGCTCGCGAGCACGTGCCTGAGCAGACGCGAGTACTCGCGCTCAAAACCAGCCAGTTGTTAAGCCCTGCCCTTGAACTTAGAACTACTTAAACCTAACTAACCTAAGGACATCACAAACATCCATGCCAGAGGCAGGATTCGAATCTGTGACCGTAGCGGTCGCGCGGTTCCAGACTGTAGTGCCTAGAACCGCTCGGCCACTTCGGCCAAGTATGATGGAAATGTATGATTGGTCCATTGATGTTTACCTCTTTGAAGATGATTGTCAGAGTCGAAACTGGGAGAGAATAAACATAAAATTGTGCACTTGATGGCACACATAGCCCTTTACTACTTTTCTAGAATTGTTGCCGAAGTACAGGCAAAAAGAAGAAAAGATATAATTTTAAATTTGTTCAAATGTGTGTAAATTCTTACGGGACCTAACTACTGAAGTCATCAGTCCCTAGACTTACAGGCCACTTAAACTAACTTGAACTATCTTATGCTAAGAGCAACACACACACACACACACACACACACACACACACACACACACACCCATGCCCGAGGAAGGACTCGAAACTCTGGCGGGAGCGGCCGCGCAATCCGTGACATGGCGCCTAAACCACGCGGCGACAACGCACGGCTAATTTTAAATTTATTAAGTTCCTGCTGTATATATGAAAGGAACCGAGCGATAATTTTATATACGGAGGTTTTGAATACGATCCTATGACTATGTCTACTGTTGTGAGGGGGGTAATCCCAGCCCCAGACAGGATCCAACACGCCGGCCGGAGTGGCCGTGCAGTTCTAGGCGCTACAGTCTGGAACCGAGCGACCGCTACGGTCGCAGGTTCGAATCCTGCCTCGGGCATGGATGTGTGTGATGTCCTTAGGTTAGTTAGGTTTAATTAGTTCTAAGTTTTAGGCGACTGATGACCTTAGAAGTTAAGTCGCATAGTGCTCAGAGCCATTTGAACCATTTTTTGATCCAACTGGCAACAGCCGGTCGATGTGTCCGAGCAGTTCTAGACGCTTCACTCTGGAACCGTGCGACCGCTACGGTCGCAGTTTCGAATCCTGCCTCGGGCATGGATGTGTGTGATGTCCTTAGGTTAGTTAGGTTTAAGTAGTTCTAAGTTCTAGGGGACTGATGAACTCGGATGTTAAGTCCCATAGTGCTCAGAGCCATTTTTGAACCAACTGGCAACAGGCGCTTCGGTCCATTGTTCATAAAGCGTAGCATGTGGCATACCGGCTTTCGGAAGAGTTCCCAGAAATTCGTTGAGCCATTTACCGCTTCAGAAACGTTTTCCTATAACATCTCCTCACAGCCAGCAACGGCCTTCGAAAGCATCTCTTAAAACTCGCATGGAGGCGCTAGCAGTAGGTGCTTCTGAAATGTCCAACATGAAGAAACGGTTGGTCTTTTCCGTTGGTTGTTAGTTCTCTGAAGATAGGCTTCATTATGTTGTTTACATAGTTACTTGAAGCTACCATTTCAGGGGAAAAGGCACAAATTCCAGCATACGCTCAGAGTTGCCGTTTAGATGCTATGGCAGCATATCGATTTTAGCCGGTCTTCGAAATACAAGCGAGAAAGGAGCTGTGGAATTTAGCCCTTCAGGTTGGTATGTCTGTAAAATCTACTAACAAAAGTTGTAAGTAGGCTGTTTATGTTTTCTTTATGTAAGTAGGCTGTTTAGGTTTTTTTATTGGTAACGCCACCTCTGTATGAAAATCACTGGCTGTGCTGTGTGCAGTCTGTGGCTGCTTTGCATTGTTGTAATACTCGCCATTGTAGTGTTAGGCAGCTGGCTGTGAACAGCACGTAGCGTTGCGCAGTTGGAGGTGAGCCGCCAGCAGTGGTGGATGTGGGGAGAGAGATGGCGGAGTTTTGAAATTTGTCATGAACTGCTATATTTATATATGATGATATCAAGGTAAATACATTGTTTGTTCTCTATTAATATCTTTCATTTGCTAACTATCCCTATCAGTAGTTAGTGCCTTCCATAGTTTGAATCTTTTATTTAGCTGGCAGTAGTGGCGCTCGCTGTATTGCAGTAGCTTGAGCAGCGAAGATTTTTGTGAGGTAAGTGATTTGTGAAAGGTATAGTTTAATGTTAGTCAGGGCCATTCTTTTGTAGGGAATTTTGAAAGTCAGATTGCGTTGCGTTAACAAAATATTGTGTGTCAGTTTAAGCACAGTCCTGTATAATTGTTGAAAGGGGACGTTTCATATGTCGACCCTTAGCCTGGGATACCTCACTGGAATCTTCTGATTTTTTCTTGTAGTTTGTGTATTTAGTGTAGCTTTTGTTTATTGCTAGCACCTAATTGTAGAGAGAATCCCCTTTGTAGTTGTAGCCTTTCATTGTTGTACAGTAAAACAGTTGTGGCATGCATATAGATTTGCACCAAGTATTTCGCAGCTACGCTTGCAATTAACTAGATATTATTTTCAGTGCTATGTTAATGTGTTCTCTTATTTTTGCTCTTCAAATTGTGTTTTTCTGTGTTGTCGTGTGAAATACTGTGACAATAATGGCGTGTGAAAAACGTAATACTAGGCTCCAAAGTAAACTGAGAAATGACAGTGAAGACGAAAGCAGTGTGTTAGCGCCGCAGAGTAATGAATTAACTAATGTTCAAAGTAGTAATTTGGTAATTGCGCATAGGGAAATGGAGCGGGCGGCAAACAATGGTGTAGACAGTGAAACAGGTAGTGAACAGGGAAGCGTTATCGATCGATTGGTCGGCAACAGCTCGCCTCAGGAATCGGGAATGACAGAACACAATATTGCAAATACTGCAGACTCAGGTTTTGGGTTCTCACCGTTTTCTCAAATGAGTCAAGACACATTTTCCGCTTGTCAAAATGTGAATGTCGCCGGTGCAACTTCACTGCCGAAAAGCACTGAGGAACATGTTTCAGACATCAGTGCATTGTTATTACAATTAATGCAACAAATGGGACAAAAGCTTGAAAAGTTAGACACAATGGAACAACACCAGAGACAAACACAGCAACAGTTAGACGCAATGGAACAAAATCTTCAAAAGTTAGACACCACACTTGAACAAACACGCGAAGATTTAACTACTGAGTTACATAACATTGAATCGAAATGTCAAAAAGTCTGTAATGACGTAAAAACACAAATTTGTGAGCATTTTCAACCTATTTTTTCGCGGCATTAAAATGCATTACAGAATCACGAAGCAGCCATAAAAGAACTGCAAACCATTGTTCATGAAAATCATGAGACCTTGTGGGCTAAAATTGACTCAGTTGCATCTACCGATTCGGTTACGCAACTTGCAAGAACTCAGGAAAACTTAAAGGACACAGTAGATACCCTGAAAATTGGTTCAGAAAGACACATGGAGGAAATAAGTACACTATCGGAGAAAGTAGCCGAACTTTCGGATCAGGTCACTAACTTATCTACAAAGGTAGATGATGATCTGAATGACACAAGACCCGTAGCCTTCACTGACACAGAAGAGTATGAACAAATAAGAAAATTCAAACAAAATCAGAATCAAATTAATACGCAACACCAAAGAGAAATCTGGGAAGTACAAGATCAGCTGACTCAGGTAATACAAGAATTACGTATTTCAGAGGCCACTCGCGCTCCAATACGGGAAGAGGGACTTAGAAATACGGAACAACCACAAAATAATAACACAGGACACTTCGGAAGTTATGAAAGAAATTGGCAAGGTGCACCGAATTTTGAAATGGAACCGCCGAAACGACGTAACAATGACCGATATGCGACTCGCCGACATGATGACTTTGACTATAAGCTGTTCATTACTACACGTAAATTCAAAACATTTAAGAATTCTGGCAACGACATTCATCCACAAGCATGGCTCCATCAATTCTCTCATTGTTTTCCTCCCAACTGGTCATTAGAGCATAGATTAGAATTTATGTGTGGCTACTTAGAGAATGAACCAGCTGTAAGAATGCGGTCGGTCATTCACGATTGCCACAGTGAAGGAGAGTTTTACCATGCCTTCCTCTCAGCATATTGGTCTCAGGCCACACAAGACCGAGTAAAACAAAGCATCATAATGATGAAACGTTTCGAACAATCTGAATTTTCCAGTCTTATGAAATATTTTGAAGACATGTTGCACAAGAATCAGTACCTGTCAAACCCATACAGCCCCTCAGAACTTATCCGCATTTGCTTAATCAAATTGCCTGAACATTTACGACACATTATTTTGGCAGGACGTTGCAAAGACGACATCGAAGCTTTTCAGGGACTGTTACAAGAATTGGAAATTGACACTGACAATCGCGGAATGCGGAAACAGGAACACAACAATTACAGGTCACATCCGTCACAATTCCTCGATAATAACTGGACGCGACAAGGCTATTCTCACAACACAAATCGTGACCAAAATAGATACCACCCGTACGACAACCGTTGGCAGAGTAATAATAGTTACAGAGAAAGATCGCATTTCCGTAGTAATGACTATCACAGAGACAATCAGAGAAACAGACAATATGGGAAACAAAACAAGTATTATCAAGGGAGGCAGAATAACTTCAGACGCAACAGTTCAGCGCGCAGTTGCGATTCAGGGAGAAATTCTCCACCACTTAACCGACAAGAAAGAAACTACAGGAACTACCGACAAAACGACAGACGTGAATTTCATCAGAACTGGCGGGATTCTAATAGAGCTGGGCCCTCTCGGCAAGGCGAATTTGTAGAAGTTAAGTCTCCTAATCCCAATAACAACGCGTGCCAACAAAGAGACAGACAATGACTCGCACAGCAGGCAGCCGCGTGCGCCCGCTGGCTCCGAGAAAAATAACATAAGACGCTAGCCTGGAGAAAAACTTTAGCATTCTTTACCGATGTATACAACATGATAATTGCTTTGGAGTTGAAACTCTGTGCACTAGGAAGAGTAAAGGTTTACACCACATTTCACATGTAAAACCATTTATTGAAAGATAATCTGCTTTTTAACTTAGTCTTTGCCATAAAATTTTTCACTTCACATTTCTAATATGCATTGTCAGACTTAGAATCTGTTAACATACAACAATGTTTGAAGTTAAATATCCAATCAAGAACCAAGAGAACTTACTTAAACAGAAATGACGAATGCATTGCTATAGTGAACAGACGTCACAGTGTTATTGTGTGTGTACATTCTTGCTTGTTAGTTGCACGATTATGGAACGACTATAAGGCTTACATACTTAGAACATTTACCAGTACTGCTAATGAGATTTTAATGCAACATTTTGGTTTACTTGAAAATATATTCTGGATTTAAAGTACTTTCAGTGAGATACCAGATGGCACAGTGGTTAGTTTATGTGACAGCTACACGATTTTATCACGACGCTACTAATGAGTGACAATATACAATGTTGCTTTTGCGGTGTTTCTGTTTTATATCTGCACAGTTTTTCTGTTTTATTCTGGAAAGTAAAACATGTTTTAGTAGTAACTTTTGTAGTATAGCTACAATGAGACAGGGTTTTCCGTAGCACAACAATACGTTACAGCACAGTACGTTCTTCACCACAACAATAAGCGTAATAACTAAGATATCTATACGCAAAGCATTTCACTTTCGTTTATCATGAGGTAAGTACATTGTCTTCTGCAGAACTTAGCTTTCGGAGGATGATAACTACGACACTTCCACAGAGATTATCTTACAGCAAGACGCATATTTAGCGCTACAGGACACGTATTTGAGTGATTAATTTTGTACTTAAAACATTTATTTTTAAAGATTTTTGAATTACAAAGAAAGTTTTCCGTGATACATTTCATTCCATTGCTGTAATCTGTAACACCTGAGGGTATAATTATAATAATCCTCAGGGGGGTACATGCTTACTTTGTGTACCATGTGTTTGGCAAGCACAAGGAGCCCTAGCTAATATGGTATTTGCTTATACAACTTTACACGTTGGTACCATATTTCTCTAACACAGAATTACACAGCTATCTGATCATTTAACAGAGAAAGAAACTTTTTTTTACTACATCAGTGACAGGTGTTTACATAATTACACAGTTGGATAACTTCACACTTATGAAACTGTATTTTGTCTGTACTTTGTGAATTGTTCATATTTTTTCAGAACCATTGTGATACTATGAGAGTTTTGAATGATGTATTTGGTAAAGGGATTATGATTTTTAAAGTACGTTTGAGGCAGATGACACTTTTGAAATGAGCAGAGAATTTTTTTAATTATTGGAGGAAGCTACGACGATTTGGAGATTTGACTGAGGTGTTATGATGTTATTTTTACGACGATGATGTGTATTATGCTGCTGAGGTATGTTTACGATTAATAGGCTGAGGCTATATGAGTTATTTGATTATGCTTCATATTTATAATGACGAAATATTGACGAGTGTCGATGGATACGTATATGTGTAATAAGGTAAGGAGTAATGAATAGTGGGTAGGGACTCTTGACTTGTGAAAAAGGATGTTGGAAACCAAGAATCGTACTTTAAGAGTTATGAAATGTGTGTAAATGTGTGACTGTATCACAATGCTGACGAATTTTTTTTTTTTGACGCTGTTATATTTACAAGATTTTGTTTCTACACATTTGTTACGCAAATTTTCGACCTGTGAAATGTTTATATGAGACTGTCACTGTAGCGGAAACTGCTGTCGTAAATATGTCGGTAAGAAAGGTAAGTGACCGTGACGTAATGCGTTGCAAGCGGCCAGGTGTGCCAGTTGCCTGGAGGAAAAGCCATTATTGTGAGCCCTTTTCAGCGGCACAGGTAGAAAAAAAAGGGGACGCCATTAACCTCGCTTCTGACATTCCTTTGTAGAAAGCATCGCAAAAACGACACGGTCGAACTTGAAAACATATGACTACACTAGCTCTTAATTTACGATATTTACTGAAATGCCTAATGAAATGACGAGAAATATTTTTACATCTGCACACCTGATTATGACAAGCGTCTTTCTATGAGAGTTGAGAGCTACTGACTTACGAAATGCCACATGACTATTGAATGATATTTTTATGCTTTGGTTTGCGTAATTGCTTATTTCATTTGATACCTGTTTTCCAGCTGTGTTGCAGCATTGCTTTTATAAAATAAAATGCATTTGCTAATGTGAACACTTTCTGTCAACAGATCTATTAAATGATAATTTTGTAATCCACATTCTTTAAAAAAAGGAGCACTTGGAAAGGAAAGAACAATAAGAAGGGACTAGCAACAGTAACTGGACACATAATTTTCTTTTCAAGTTCATGGTAATATTTTTTTTTATAATAAGTTGTTGTGGTGCACCACTTTAATTTACATAGACATTAAGATGTGAATATACACTTCCCTTATCTGCATTGTTGTTTTTACTGTAATATCTTTTCTGCTTGAGCTTTGTCATGTATAGATATAAGTTTTATATTTTTTATATTTTTTATATTTGCTGCTGCTGTTTTCCAGGCATAGTGCTACTGAATTTTAAATTGTGTTACTCTGTTAAGCTAGTTTTACTACTGACTTATTTTCCTTGTTACTGTACATTGGCTCATATTAGTTGTAATGTTGCATTGTTTGGTAATTTATATTTACTGTAGCTTGCTTTGCAATTTTCCATTTTTTTTGCATTGCTGTTTGTGTTAATTTGTCATGTGCTGCTGCATTGCCTCGTCCCTTAGTTTAGTATCTGAGCTCAGTAGATTTAAGTTAGCTTAAGAGGAGACTATATAAGAAACTAACTATTATAAATTTATAAGAAATGCATTGAGAAGCTATCAGAAAATGGTCTGGCAAAATAAAAAGGATACTGTACAGTGGAGAAAAACTATTATTGACAGAGGATGTGAACAGAATACAGAAAGCAGAGAGAAAAACTATTTTTGACAGAGGATGTGAACGAAATACAGAAGGCAGGCTTAGATAGGACTTTTGGGAATAATGATGAATGAAGGGAGATCTCCAAGAAGCAAAGAAAGTTTTGTTTGCAAAATACTGCAATGAAACAAACCCTGTCCTTTCCTTTTGTGTTATCCCACTATGTGTTTGGGTACCCTTGTGTATATATGTTCTTCCTGTCTTTATATGTTTACCTCATCAGACTTGTGTTGTAGAATTTTTCTCATACTCAGCTACATGAACTATGATGAGGAATACTGTTATCCTCAAATATAATTTGCGTTAATAATATGTTATTTACTTTGTAAAGATGTTAGACATTATTAATTCTGTTTTGTTTTAATGCTCATGTGTAAAGTTGATGTTTCAAAAGTTATTCTGATCTTTTATGTATTTACTTATGTCATAATTCCTGTAACACTGATGTATATGTTTATTTCTATTCTTTTGTAAAGCCCCTATTACTACAAACGTTATCTGTATTATTATGTTTTTAATGATGTGTTTTGTACCTTTGTTATTGTATTCTTATGTTATAAAATTGTAATTGTCACCAGTTCATGATATTATTAACTTGTTAGTTACATTTCACTGCACACTTTCTGTTGGTCATAGTATATGGACAATATGTGAGAAGTAGGGACTGATAGTGTTTGCACGTGTGTTAATGATTCAGCAAGGGACTGGATAACAGCATTGCTGGATCTAAGGACAATTTCAAAAACTTTGTGAGTGCACAAGTGGTGGTTTATGGACTTGCTATATTGTCCGCAAGACTCTTCGATGGTGATTGTGCACCTGCACATTTGCAACAGATGGCTGCTGGCTGTCTCTACCAGGACTACAGTGGGTCTGCATCTTTGACGGCCCACCAATTGCTACAAGGACTGCAGTGGGTCTGCACTTCTGGTGGCCCACCAGTGCCGTAATTTCTACCAGGACTACAGTGGGTCTGCTCTGTGATGACCTAACTACCAATATTCTTCAAAATGTCGACTGACTCTGCTGTGGGTTTGCTCTGTTGTGGCCCATTATCTGTCTGCATGTCGAGAGTCAGCACTGTCGTTCCGTTGGAAGGACAACACTACTTCTTTAAGATTGCATGGAAATCCACTACTTCTGTGTGCATTTTCTTCTACTGCTCAGACTTTGAGAAAAACACCACTATTTTACCGTAATGAACGATCAAGACTGTCTTTATGGACTGTGAGAAAATTTGAGCTTTTGACGAACATTGTATCAATAAGTGTGTGCATTTTACATCTTTGTTACTGTAATTGTAAAAAATTTTTGTCAAATCTGTATTGGCCAGTGCCCAACACCATTTGTAAAAATTTTTTGTGGGGAGCATGGGGGCTATGTAAGTAGGCTGTTTATGTTTTCTTTATGTAAGTGGGCTGTTTAGGTTTTTTTATTGGTAACGCCACCTCTGTATGAAAATCACTGGCTGTGCGGTGTGCAGTCTGTGGCTGCTTTGCATTGTTGTAATACTCGCCATTGTAGTGTTAGGCAGCTGGCTGTGAACAGCACGTAGCGTTGCGCAGTTGGAGGTGAGCCGCCAGCAGTGGTGGATGTGGGGAGAGAGATGGCGGAGTTTTGAAATTTGTCATGAACTGCTATATTTATATATGATGATATCAAGGTAAATACATTGTTTGTTCTCTATTAATATCTTTCATTTGCTAACTATCCCTATCAGTAGTTAGTGCCTTCCATAGTTTGAATCTTTTATTTAGCTGGCAGTAGTGGCGCTCGCTGTATTGCAGTAGCTTGAGCAGCGAAGATTTTTGTGAGGTAAGTGATTTGTGAAAGGTATAGTTTAATGTTAGTCAGGGCCATTCTTTTGTAGGGAATTTTGAAAGTCAGATTGCGTTGCGTTAACAAAATATTGTGTGTCAGTTTAAGCACAGTCCTGTATAATTGTTGAAAGGGGACGTTTCAAAGTGTGCACCACTAAAATTTTACAAGGATATCGACTGATCGACAGCCCTTCAGGTTGGTATGTCTTTAAAATCTACTAACAAAAGTGTGCACCACTAAAATTTTACAAGCTAATCGACTGATCTACGACACTGTCCACTCACATTAAAGTGACTACATTCAAAATCTTGAATAACAACCTTTTGCAGTGCAGACTTCTACGAGATCTGCAGGAAGAGAGTCAGTGAGGTACTGGTTCCTGACAGGGATGTGCAACCATGTCGACCCCAGTGACGTGTCCAGCTGCAATTCGTTTCTCGTTTGAGTATCAACGGTACAAACAGCTCAATCAAGCTGGCCCCACAGATTCTCGATTGGGTTTATATAAGGTGAGCCGGCCACTGTGGCCGAGCGGTACTAGGCGCTTCAGTCTGGAACTGCGCGACCGCTACGGTCGCAGGTTCGAATCGTGCCTGGGGCATGGATGTGTGTGATGTCCTTAGGTTAGTTAGGTTTCAGTAGTTCTATGTTCTAGGGAATGGATGACCTGAGAAGTTAAGTCCCATAGTTGAATAATTTTTTATGTACCTGGATAATTGCAGCCATGCTTCATAAGAAAAAGCTACCAACCTATCATACGCAATCGGCCAAAAGGCTTGGCATATTATATATAACTGTTCTCGCCTGTTCATAGAAGTTAAACAAAGTCAGCCCGGTCAGTACTTGAATGGGTTACAGCCTGGAAACACTACGTGCTGGAGCTCAGGGCAACGCAAGTCGTGGAAGTGGCGACCAGTTGACGGACTTGCACAAGGCTACCGCACGGTATTATTTTTGTAATCATACGCAGACTGTGGTAGAGAGTTTTAGTATTGTCATCTAGAAATACAGGATCCAGTCACGTTAATAAGACCATCACCTATGTATGGCGTAAACGTGCAATAACCACTTACAGACAGCAGTTGGCAGTACTAGCAGTGGACGGTTTATTATAACGTATGTCGGTGGATGGGGGGATGCGGAAAACAGTGTAATCACTGTCATACTGCAGTAACAAAGCGATTCTTCCGACGTGCAGAACGACTTATCGTTGGCTTTTGGACCAAGGGTGGAAGCGTTTCCGAAACGGTTAACTTTGCAAACTGTTCGTGTGCCACCGAGGATGTACCATGCATGCATGACAATGTGGCGCTGTCCATAATCAGCGGCGAGGCAACTGTCATGTTTCGCAGGCTATAGATGACAAGCTTGGACGACGGCTACAGAGATGTGTACATGCTGCTGAGCAACTGACCACCCATATTAAACAAGAGGCTACCAACAGTGTCTCCTCAACGGCCGTTCAGCGAACGTTACTGCAGATGAGTCCCAGCAACCGGCGCCTGGTTGAAGCACCCATGCTCTTGTTCATCGGTGACAATGGGTGGAATTTCCAAGCCAGTGCCACAGCTGGACGTCCACCGAGTGGTGACGGGCGCCTTTTCAAATTAATTACGTTTTAAGCACCATCGGATACGTGCTCGTTACCTTGTACGGTACCAAACGTCTGAAAGGAAACACGCTGCAACGACACAGGGCAGGGTCCAGGCTGGAGGAGGGAGCGTTATGTTGTGGGGGATGTCTTTGTGATATTCCCGGGTGATCTCGTCATTCTGGAAGGAACAATGGATCTATAAAATTATGCGTCTATCTTTGGGGGTAACGTACAGCACTAAGTGCAATTGCATGCCCGAGACAGGATTCGAACCTGCGACCGTAGCGGTCGCGCTGTTCCAGACAGTAGCTTCTAGAACCTCTCGGCCACCCCGTCCGGCCAGGTGCATAAACTCACAAAATAATCATCGTGGGGTGTTTGAACAGTTACTTCTGTAACGTCTTCATAATGTTAAATCAGGAATGCCATATTTTATTAGTACAGCTTGATTTATTGAATCTGTTGTATTACACAAAACCGTAGCTTCTAATAGGTGGGTGAACAATATACAGTAATTTTTTTAGAAAACTCCATCTTCCATACCAGCAGAACAGAGTACATGGTCATTGTGTGTATTGTAGGATATTTTTGAGTCATTATTGTTTTCTTTTGTAAGCAGATACTATGAAACACCAGTTTAAAATCCTAAAAAAAATGTTCAAATGTGTGTGAAATGTTATGGGACTTAACTGCTAAGGTCATCAGTCCCTAAACTTACACACTACTTAATCTAAATTATCCTAAGGACAAACACACGCACCCATGCCTGAGGAACTAAATAGCACAACTAATTTCTGGGATTTTCTTTCTAGGCTACTACTAAGTAACACACTAAACTAGTTTCTGCTCGGCTGAACCAAAGCGCCACCTGATAAACTGTTCAAGCAGCTGTAGAAAGCATCAATTAATATGAGACGATAAGATAAAGATATTCGTTTGTGTGTGTGTGTGTGTGTGTGTGTGTGTGTATGTGTGTGTGTGTGTGTGTGTGTGTGTGTGAGAGAGAGAGAGAGAGAGAGAGAGAGAGAGAGAGAGAGAGAGAGAGCAGGGTAGACAGGTCAGAAATGGTTCCCATGTAATGGTGGACACACCACTTGCATCTTATGTGAAACACCTTGTAATTATGATATATGCGCTATATAGTGTTGACAGTTTACCGTATACTCCCGACAATGGAAGTAACATGAGGCCAAGAATTATTAATTATTCTGATGGTTTTTGAGGACAGTGTATTTCTACGAATATATTCAGGCCTAGACTTATGTTAATAACTCAACAGACATAGTGATAGAAAAGCTAACCAACATTTTAGTTAAGCGTTTTGGCACTATCTAAAATTGTTGAGCCAGGTTACATGTTGCAGTGGTCATTAAGCTGGACTCCGATTTGTAAGGGGGGGGGGGGGCACTTAAAATACGTACCGAGCTATCCATATTTAATTTCGCTGTAGCGGGTACATCAATTAAGGCAACAGTGGAGATGGTTCCTGTTATATCCTAGCCAGTAATGCCACCCGAGCCCGCTGCCAAAAGGTTGGCAGCATCAAAGTCCGGACGCCGTCCGCATAAGCAGCGCCAGCGAGACAGGAAATCGCCGCAAGTCTGCGCGCGCCACCGCTGGCTTCTGGCTTCTCAAGCGCTGGAGTCGCGAGCGCTAGGACAGTTCTGTATTCGCCGCTCAGTTGTATACTCGCCACCGAATTGTGTACTTGCTAGTCAGTTGTGTGTTCATCGCAGCAGAGTTGTTGTTTGTCGTCAGCCGACGCTGACCTAGCCACTCCGACTCGAACTAGACAGATTTCTGTAGACACGGAGTTCACTACTGTATTTCTGTATCTTCGTAATAAAGATAAGTACCGACTTTTATTTAATCAGAGTGTTTGGGTTTTCATCTTTCTGTTCACTGTTCCAGCGGACCGGTCGGCCAGCTATTAAAAGTGTGGCGGTGACTTCGTAAGCCGTTTCTACCGCGAATTGTTTGTCGCTACGAACACCGCCACAAAAGTTCCTTTGAAAAGGACGCCGCCTCCCTGGTTAACTATCATTCCCCAATTCTAGCTTGTGCTCCACCTCTGATGCAATTAAAACCTAATTTTTTATCTTTCTTTGCTCAGTTAAAGCCAGAATGCACAATACGACAAGCAAAACTATTGATAGGCCCATGATAGAAAAACACTAAGCTTTAAAGCTTTTAATGTTAGTATGATTGCTAGTATTTGCTCATAAGTTCGCATGCAGTGTCCAAATCACAAAGGATTAGGATTGTAGTTAAGGGGCCCAACTCACTTTGTACTTAAATAAGCTTGAAAAGTGCAAATGCTTGAGCAGATTGTATACATTGAAGGGCAGCTGTAAATGACATTTGACGCTGAGTTTGACTTTGACGAAATGAGACAAATAGAAAAGACATATTCAGAGACAATAGCTACACGCCAATCCATGGTCTAGGGGTAGCGATTTTCATTAGTAATGAAAACGTTTCCAGTCAAATGTTTTACCTGCCATCAATTAAATTATGAATAAAAATCATCAGCATTGGCTGCCGAAGACTCCTAGCATAAGATGTCACCCACATTCTGTCAACGGCTTCTTCAGCGTGGGCCAGGGAGTGGACAGAGGTCCAAGGCATTCTCTTGCCCTTAGGGTGGGAAACTGCCCCTAAAGGGGGAAGAATCAGCAGTGATCAGTGGTATGAGAATGCAGAAGGCAGTGAAAACGACTGCATTAAAGACGCATAACGTATATCCATAGTACATGTGGCCTGTAATTGAAAAGTGTCAGGATGATATCTCAACTGGCAAAAGATTCCGGAATAGTCCCCCATTCGGATCTCTGGGGGGAGACTATCATGACAGAGTTGACCATGAGAAAAAGATTGAATAACTAAAGAAATAATAACGGTCTACGATTCAAAGCGTGGAATGTCAAGAGTTTGAACGTGTTGCGGTAGATATAATAAATGAAAAGTAAAATGCAAACGCTCAATCTAGATATAGTGGGAGTCAGTGAAGAGAAATGGGCAGAAGGAAAGGATTTCTCATCAGATGAGGAAATGGTAATATCAATAGCATCAGAAAATAGTGTAACTGGAGTAGGATTTGTTATGAATACGAAGGTAGGGTACAAAGTGAGTTACAGTGAACGGTTCAGTGATTGCATTTTCTCATCAGAATCGACACCAAACCGACACCGCCAACGATATTTCAGGTATATACGTCGAACTCGCTATCTGGAGATGAAAATATAGAAAAAATATCTGAGCATATTCAACGGGTAGTTCAGTATGTAAGGGGAGATGAAAATCTAATAGCCTTTGGTGACTGGAATGCAGTTGTAGGAGAAGGAGAAGAAGAAATGGTTACGGGAAAATATGGGCTTGGTACTAGGTATGAGAGAGGAGAAAGAATAACTACGTTCTGAAATAAATTTCTGCTAGTAATAGTGAATAAACTGTTCAAGAATTACAAGAGGAGGGGGTATACTTTGAAGAGATCGGGTGATACAGGAAGATTTCACGTAGATTACATCATTGTCAGACAGAAATTCAAACAGACACTGGATTGTGAGGCATACTCAGGAGCAGATATAGACTCGGAAGACAATTTAATAGCGATGAAGAACAGGGTGAACTCTAAGAGTTATGTCAGGAAGCATCATTGCGGAAAGAAGTGGGATACGGAAGTACTAAGGAATGAAGCGTTACGTTTAGAATTCTCTAAGTCTATAGACACGGCGATAAGAAAAAGCTCATTAGGTATTTCAACTGAAGAGGAATGGACATCTCTAAGAAGGGGAGTCACAGAAGGTGGAAAGAGAACCATAGGCACAAAGGAGGTAACTGCAAAGCTATCATGGGTAACAGGAGAAATACTTCGTTGATCGATTAAAGAAGAAAGTACAAAAGTGTTCAGGGAAATACAGAAAACACAAATACGATTCACCTAGGTATGAAGTAAATAGGAAGACGAAACGGCAGCACGAAAAATGAGAAGGAATTTAAACAAAAGTCATTGTCCGAAGGACTGAATCAGCATTTTACTTTTCTTTTTTTTGTGTCAACAATCTTCTGATTGGTTTTAAATTTAAACGAAACTTTCCACGGAGTACAGCGACCTGGTGCTACATTTAGGTGAGAATTAGCAGTCGACATCGCAATACTATTTGTTTATTTACATAAATTTTGGGCCGTTTTCTGTTGATGCCACGATCGTTATCATGATTATAGTGATCTCGACTGTTCACTTTAAACTAAATTGTGACTGCTTTGATGCGACCCTACAAGAATTCATCTGTGCCAACTTCTTCATCTCAGAGTTGCACAGACAAGCTATGTCCTCAATTATTTGCTGGATGTATTCCAATCTCTGTCTTCTTCTATAGTTTTTGTCTCTTACGGCTACCTCTAGTACCATGGAAGACATTCCATATGTCTTAATAAGTCTCCTGTCATCCCGTCCCTTCTCCATGTCAGTGGTTTCCACACATTCCTTTCCTCTCCGATTCAGCGAAGAGCCTCTCCATTCCCTACCTTATCAGTCCATCTCATTTTCAACATTTGCCCTTTTTGCCAGTGCCAGTCTGCTTTAGGTGTCCTCCTCTCTCTGTCATTGGTTATTTTGCTGCCTATGTAGCGGAATTTCTTAACTTTGTGACCATCAATCCTGATGTTAAGTTTCTAGCTGTTCTCATTTCAGCTACGTCACATTACTTTCGTCTTACTTCGATTTACTCTCAATTCATGTTCTGTACTCATTACAATGTTCATTTCATTCTGCAGATCATTTAATTCGTCTTTACTTTCTCCCAGGAAAGCACTATCATCAGCGAATCGTATCATTGATATCCTTTCGCCTTGAAATTTAATACCACTCTTGAACCTTTCATTTCCATCACTGCTTATTCGATGTACAGATTGAACCATAGAGACGAGAAACTACATCCCTTTCTCAAACCCTTTTTAATCCAAGCACTTCGTTCTTGGTCGTCTACTCTTATTATTCCCTCATCGCTCTTCTACATATTGTGTGTTACCCGTCTGTCCTTATGGTTTACCCCTCTTTTTCTCAGAATTTCGAACATCTTGCATCATTTTACATTTTCGAATGCTTTCCCCAGGCCGACATATCCTATGAACATCTTCTGATTTTCCTTAGCCCTGCTTCCATTATTAACAGCAACGTCAGAATTGTCTCCCGTTGCCTTAACCTTTCCTGAAGCCAACCTGATCGTCATCTAACACATCCTCAGTTTTCTTTTCCACTCCTCTGTACTTTATTCTTGTCAGCAACTTGGGTGCGTGAGATGTTAAGTTGATTATGCTATAAATCTCGCACTTATCAGCCCTTGCAGTGTTCGGAATGGTGTGGATGATATTGTTCCGAAAGATGGTATATCGCCAGACTCATACATTCTACTCACCAGTGTGAATATTCGTTTTGCTGCCACTTGCCCCAATGATTTTAGAAATTCTGATGGAATGTTTTCTATCCTCTCATTGCCTCATTTGATGTGAAGTTCTCGAAAGCTCTCTTAAATTCTGGTTCTAATACTGTATCCCGTATCTCTTCTAAACTGACTCCTGTTTCTACTTCTAGCACATCAGACAAATCTTCCCTCTCAGAGAGGCCTTAAATGTACTCGTTCCACCTGTCCCCTCATCTGCAACAGTGGAATTCCCGTTGTACTGTTAATGTTATTTCATCTGTTATTTCTTCGCAGTTACGCAAATATAAAACATAGGTACTCGGCATACAGAAAAGTGAAAACAACCCTCGGTGAAACTGAAAGCAAGAGAGGTAACATTAACAGTGCTGTGGGAATTGCCTTTTGAAAGTAGAAGAGAGAGCGGAAAGGTGGAAAGAGTACATTGGAGGTGTCTGTGAGGGCGAAGACTTGTCTTATGTGATAGAAGAAGGTTATGACGATATTTCGTTTGTGGGGCGCTCAATTGCCGGTTATCAGCGCCCGAACAAATTCCCAATCTCTACACAGTCCAGTTTCGACACTTTCCTGAATGATGATGAAATGCTGAGGACAACACTAACAACTAAACTCCGGTCGGAGACTATCTGCGACCAAGCCGGGAATCGAACGCTGGACCCTGTGATCTGGACGCATCAATTCTAGCCACTAGAGCATGAGCTGCGGACATTATGTGATAGAAGAAGAAACAGGAGTCAATATACACTCCTGGAAATGGAAAAAAGAACACATTGACACCGATGTGTCAGACCCACCATACTTGCTCCGGACACTGCGAGAGGGCTGTACAAGCAATGATCACACGCACGGCACAGCGGACACACCAGTAACCGCGGTGTTGGCCGTCGAATGGCGCTAGCTGCGCAGCATTTGTGCACCGCCGCCGTCAGTGTCAGCCAGTTTGCCGTGGCATACGGAGCTCCATCGCAGTCTTGAACACTGGTAGCATGCCGCGACAGCGTGGACGTGAACCGTATGTGCAGTTGACGGACTTTGAGCGAGGGCGTATAGTGGGCATGCGGGAGGCCGGGTGGACGTACCGCCGAATTGCTCAACACGTGGGGCGTGAGGTCTCCACAGTACATCGATGTTGTCGCCAGTGGTCGGCGGAAGGTGCACGTGCCCGTCGACCTGGGACCGGACCGCAGCGACGCACGGATGCACGCCAAGACCGTAGGATCCTACGCAGTGCCGTAGGGGACCGCACCGCCACTTCCCAGCAAATTAGGGACACTGTTGCTCCTGGGGTATCGGCGAGGACCATTCGCAACCGTCTCCATGAAGCTGGGCTACGGTCCCGCACACCGTTAGGCCGTCTTCCGCTCACGCCCCAACATCGTGCAGCCCGCCTTCAGTGGTGTCGCGACAGGCGTGAATGGAGGGACGAATGGAGACGTGTCGTCTTCAGCGATGAGAGTCGCTTCTGCCTTGGTGCCAATGATGGTCGTATGCGTGTTTGGCGCCGTGCAGGTGAGCGCCACAATCAGGACTACATACGACCGAGGCACACAGGGCCAACACCCGGCATCATGGTGTGGGGAGCGATCTCCTACACTGGCCGTACACCTCTGGTGATCGTCGAGGGGACACTGAATAGTGCACGGTACATCCAAACCGTCATCGAACCCATCGTTCTACCATTCCTAGACCGGCAAGGGAACTTGCTGTTCCAACAGGACAATGCACGTCCGCATGTATCCCGTGCCACCCAACGTGCTCTAGAACGTGTAAGTCAACTACCCTGGCCAGCAAGGTCTCCGGATCTGTCCCCCATTGAGCATGTTTGGGACTGGATGAAGCGTCGTCTCACGCGGTCTGCACATCCAGCACGAACGCTGGTCCAACTGAGGCGCCAGGTGGAAATGGCATGGCAAGCCGTTCCACAGGACTACATCCAGCATCTCTACGATCGTCTCCATGGGAGAATAGCAGCCTGCATTGCTGCGAAAGGTGGATATACACTGTACTAGTGCCGACATTGTGCATGCTCTGTTGCCTGTGTGTATGTGCCTGTGGTTCTGTCAGTGTGATCATGTGACGTATCTGACCCCAGGAATGTGTCAATAAAGTTTCCCCTTCCTGGGACAATGAATTCACGGTGTTCTTATTTCAATTTCCAGGAGTGTAGAAGAGATAGGGGAATCCGGCATTAGCAACAGGGTTAATAAGGGTTTCTGAACACTTAAAATCAAATAATGCAGAAAGGATAGATAACACACCAACAGAATTCCCTAAATCATTGGGGGAAGTGACAACAGATCAGAAATTTACGTCGCTGGTATAATGCATCAGAATGGAGATATACCATCTGACTTTCGGAAAATAACATCCCCACAATTTCGAAGACTGTAAGAACTGTTAAGTGTGACAATTATCGCACTATCTGCTTAACAGACTATGCAGTCAAGCTGCCGACAAGAATAATATATAGTCTGATGGAAAACAAACTTGAGGATCTGTTAGATGGTGATCAGTTTGGCTTTAGGAAAGGTAAAGGCACAAAAAATCAAGACACGTTCTAGGATATTTCCACCTGGAAAAAGCGTTCGACAATGTCAAATGGTGCAAGCTGTTCGAAGATGTGAGGAAACTAGATGTAAGGTATAGGAAGAGGCGTATAATATACAATATTTACAAGTGACAAGAGGGAATGATAAAAGACCTAGAACGAAGTACTCGGATTAAAAAGCTGTAAGACAGGATTGTAGTCTTTTTTTTTTTTTTATTTATTTATTTATTGTTCCGTGGGACCACATTTAGGAGAAGTCTCCATGGTCATGGAACGAGTCAATACATGAAATTATAACACGATTGTAGAAACAGATAAAATGAAATATAAGAAACGTATTCAGGCGACAAGTCGTTAGTTTAAATAAAGAAAATCAAAAATGTACACTGGAATTTGCTTAATTTTGTATCTCTTCCAGGAGCTCCTCGACAGAATAGAAGGAGTGAACCATGAGGAAACTCTTCAGTTTAGACTTAAAAGTGTTTGGGCTACTGCTAAGATTTTTGAGTTCTTGTGGTAGCTTATTGAAAATGGATGCAGCAGAATACTGCACTCCTTTCTGCACAAGAGTCAAGGAAGTGCATTCCACATGCAGATTTGATTTCTGCCGAGTATTAACTGAGTGAAAGCTGCTAACTCTTGGGAATAAGCTAATATTGCTAACAACAAACGACATTAAAGAAAATACATACTGTGAGGGCAATGTCAAAATTCCCAGACTATTGAATAGGGGTCGACAAGAGGTTTTCGAACTTACACCATACATAGCTCGAACAGCCCGTTTTTGAGCCAAAAATACCCTTTTTGAATCAGAAGAATTACCCCAAAAAATAATACCATATGACATAAGCGTATGAAAATATGC